>NC_051220.1:34607718-34705218 GCF_015220715.1 Pygocentrus nattereri | reverse complement strand
AAAAGAAACCAGAAAAGAAGCCAGAAAAAGGTAAATGTGTTTATTGTTTGTGTATATCATGCTCTTGTACAAAAAAAAAAAAAAAGAAAGAACACGTCATTAGAATGTGTGGAAAAAACCTGTAAAAAGTACCAAAAATGAGGTATTGGATGATTAGAAATAATGCAGAGCTGCCATAAAGAGATATCTTGCCACATCGACTTATTGTATATATCCACATCTACTTATTGCATTAATATTGCAGCTGGATTGTGGAAACAAATGTTAATTGTACAGCATTCTAAGTATTTAAAAGATATTTTTTAAGCATTGTGTAGCCCTTAATCAAGATATGGGTGTGTCTGTATACAGCATGCAAATGCAGCAGCCTGTTTAGATTAGTTATATAGAGTCAAACAGGCCCTTCCTGTCAAAGTAGGCTGTACTTTGCCACATTAACCCCTTAGTAAGCCACGGGCCCACCAGCTAGCCCAAAGTATTATTACAGACTTCTATAACCTAAGACAAGCTCCATTTATTTGCATTGAATCCCTGTAGCTCAGTAATAAACCTTTGTATGTAATAAAGATGAATGTTAAGAGATTCAATAACAAAACCCACCAGACTCACACAAGGCAGTTGTCTGGCTTGAGAGACAATTTTAACTTGTCAATGACTTTTCTGATAGCAGTAAGCTCTGACACTGCCTATATGATGCTATTGAATAATAGATATTATCCAGGAATTTAGTTTAGTAGTGATTTTTATTCTAATTCAATTAATTGTGAGGTTGTGCTATTTGTGCATTCTACATTTCAGTTGTTGGGAGTTCAACCTTGATTCTTAAGTAGCCTTGCTGTGAGGATAGGCAGGACTTCACCCACAGGAGCAGCTTGATTAATATTTAATATAGAGATTTGACAAAGTTCATTTCCAAAAGCAAGTTTTCTCTTGAATAGGGTGAAACACAAAACACATTCTCTGTCACAGTAACATTTAGCATAACTCATGCAGAACCCCAAGGCACTCCTTTTCAGCCAAATCACAGAATGTGCAGCTGTAAGGAAAAAAAAATGAAATGTGAACCCTTTCGACTGGCCTGGGTCTCTGTATGAATCTCTCGTAAAATGTCTCTACACCATAAATGTAAATGAAGACAAACAACATTTTACATTACCATATAGCAAGGTATTGAGCAAATAGCTCAAGCAATGAAGGTCATTGTTGAAAAGTGGTATGCAAAGTGTCATATTTTTAGTCAGTAGTGGACAATTTCTTGGCAGTAACCTCAGGCTGGCTCCTTCTGAAGCTGCTGATTAGTCCTCTACAGCAGTTAGAGTCGATTATCTTCCTCTATTCAAAGCTGTTTCGGGTCTTGAATATTTTTGGAATGTCTTTTTAAACAGCTTATTATAGATCACACCACAGCATTTCACTTAAACTGAGGTTAGGACTTGATTATTATGAAGTACTGAATGTATTCTGTTTGAGTTGTGCTGTTGTTGATTCACTCAGGCTCGTTTGAGTTTTAGATACCAGGCAGATGACCTGACATTCTGCTGCAGAATTTCCTGATATAAATCAGAGTTAATTTGTCCCTCAGTGAGTGCAAACTTCCAGGACGTGAGGTAACAAAACAGCTACACACCATTATACTCCCTCCACCATGGTTCACAGCTGAAATAAGATGTTGGTCTTGTTATATACTGTTGTTTCCTCTAAATGTAAATGTATGTGTCTACATTAGGATATTACTTTTATAGTTATAGTTATATTACTTTTATTATTATAGTGCTTTACTTACAGCATGTTGGACAGATGAACACAGGGCTTCAGGTTGGTTGTGACTTTTTTAAAGATTTCCACTCATGGAGGGGTGTTGGATTTTTTCTACATGCCTGAAAATGGGCTAAGGCCCAAGTCTTCAGAAATCCATTTATAATTTGTTGCTTAATTCTATGTGTAACATTTTGCCTTTTTCTTGGTTTCCCAGTGCCATCTGTTTTTGTTTTCTTGTGACATGTTCTTCTGTTGTTGTTTTGGTCTGTCTCCTCCCTGGTCCTGCCCCCTTGTTGCCTACTCCACCTGCATGTAATCTGTAGCCTCACCCTCTTATTAGTCTCAGGTGTTTCTTGTTTCCCCTCAGTGTGGTTGCTCAGTCCTTTGGTCTTGGACTGCCCATATATCCTGTTGCTGTTACCTGTTTCTCTGGTCTTGTTTTTAGGTGAGTTCTAGTTAAGTGCTGTTTTGTCTCACTATGGTCTTATCTATTCTATGTTCCTTTGAGTTTCTGGACACTGGTAAGTCAGATTGAAATAAAAGTAGCTTGTACTTGCATCCAGCCTCTACACCTCCTACATTGCACTATGGAAACTACTACTAGAGAATTCACGAATATCACAAGTGGTGACAGTGTAATATAAATGGGGAGCTTAATAGCTTGACTTGACTGAATGATGTATAAAATGTTTGAATATACACTCACTGGCCCCTTTATTAGGTACATGTTCTGTTGATTATTAACACAAATAGCTAATCAGCCAATCACACGGCCGCAACGCAATGCATTTAGGCATGTAGAGGTGGTCAAGACAACTTGCTGAAGTGCAGACCGAGCATCAGAACGGGGAAGAAAGGGGATTTAAGTGACTTTGAACGTGGCATGGTTGTTGGTGCCAGACGGGCTGGTCTGAGTATTTCAGAAACTGCTGATCTACTGGGATTTTCACACACAACCATCTCTAGGGTTTACAGAGAACAGTCCGAAAAAGAGGAAATATCCAGTGAGCGGTCAGTTGTGTGGATGAAAATGCCTTGTTGATGTGAGAGGTCAGAGGAGAATGGGCAGACTGGTTGGAGATGATAGAAAGGCAACAATAACTCAAATAAATAAACATAATCGCTGAGGAATGTTTCCAACACCTTGTTAAAAGTCTGCCATGAAGAATTAAGGCAGTTCTGAAGGCAAAAGGGGGTCCAACCTTTTACTAGCAAGGTGTACCTAATAAAGTGGCTTGTGAGTGTAGTTGAGTATATTCAGTCTTTGCACTCTGTTGTTTTGCCCAGCATAAATCTACCAAATATTCAACATGTCTGTGTACTTTTGATGTTCAAATGTAAACAAAGTCATTCAGAGCACTTTGATGTGAAATACTTCATTTTACAGCCAGAGAGTCAGAATTTTTCACCATGGTGATGATAGGAATGAGGATGCCTGTGTTCAAAATATGTTCCTGTAAGTAAGATCCTCAAAAATAAAGGAAGAATCTGATCCTAGATCAGCACTCCTACTTGGAAAAGCTTTATGAAAATGGACCCAGATGTCCCAAGGATTTGATGCTTCTAAATGCTACATCACAGAAAATCATTCCACGAAATGGATACAAACATGCTGATTGATGTTTTACAGTAAGGTTTTGGCCTAAAATACAGGTTTCAAAAAGACATTCATGGAAAAGTGGTACTTGCAATGCATTATAAAGCAAAGTCGTCCCAACAAAAAGCTTTTTTTTTTCAGATTTATATCTACTCTGTCATTATCACCATGCTATATAAACTCAGAAGATAAGTGTAAGGTCACTAATGGTTTTGGATACTGAATAAAATGGTTGCATTGGTGTTGTAGATATCACAACCCATGAGCGATTTCACATCAAACTACTCTGAATGACTTTGTTTACATCTCAGTCATTTTGGAAAATCACTGGAATTCCTCTTTAAGTTTAAGACCTCATAGGTAGCTTTTTATGTTGGCCTGAGACAGCTGAACCATGTCACTTTTAAAGGTTGAGCAGCCTCATATTTGAGGGCAGACCACGTTTGCATTGAGGCTCAGAGACCACTGCAGCTCGATAATAGAGTAGCTTTAATTCACTTTTGTGAGAAACGGTCAGTGCGGCGGGTCACTCCCAGCTACACACGTCTGTGTTCCCTAAAGAATTAAGGTGTGTCTATATGGTGACACTTCAATACTTTCAGAGCTGTAAACAGTTCCTGCACATTCCCATAACTGCTTTGGCCCCTGCCCCTCTACATTTATCAGCTTTTCATTGGGGGTCCTCGGGAATCTCTTAATCACGCCATATTGCTCTTGAATTCTTTTGTGGAGAGCAGTTAACCAAAATTGCTAGGTGTGGGCAGGTTAAACCCACAGCTGAACTGATTGGAACACTTGACTTCAATGACCCTCTTCACACACTTTTTACAATAATGAATGTGACCGTTAAAACTATTTGCTCAATAAAGATACAGGAGAGCAAAGTGTCTATTTTTCTGATGAATAAAGCTTTTTTTGTTTTTTAAACCTACACAAAAAATTCTCTATTAATCAAATCACATTTCAGGAGTCATTCATGGATAAATACAGATATTTATTCATTTATTTATTTATTTATTACATTTTTTTGGCTGCAAATGCAAAGAAGATTGAATGACGGCTCACGCAGTAGAATTACAATTGAGAACTATTTGTCACTGTGTTTGCACACTGTGAAATTAGACCTCTGCATTTAACCCATCCAGTGAAACACCCACATACATGCACACTAGTGAACACACACACACACTAGGGGGCAGTGAGCACACTTGCCCAGAGCAGTAGGCAGCCCTATCCACGTTGCCCAGGGAGCAAGTGGGGGTTAGGTGCCTTGCTCAAGGGTACTTCAGTGATGGACTGTCAGCTGAGGTCAAAGCGGCTACCTTCCGGTTACAGGGCTGGTTCCCTAACCTCCAGCTCATGACTGCCCTCAATACAACAATATAGATTGCTCAGAGGAAAGTATAAAACAATTACAAAGTATAAAAAAAGTATTAAAAACATATATTTGTATTTATAGTGGAAGTCTTTACGGGCTCCTGAGTGACCATCTAAGTTTTGGTCTTATTATCAGAAAATCACACGTCTCATTAATGTATGATGGGCATTCAAGAGAGCACCATTGGGCTCTCTCTATCTGGCTGGGTCAGATGACCGGTCCTCTTCCTAATCACACAAAATGATGTTAGCCAGTGCAGGCTATATCTTTGCATTAACTTACATTGAAATTAAAGAATATTTTATATCTATGCACGTCATAGATATTGACATTTGCAGAAAATTTTATTTTAAAAAAGGTTTGCTTCAAAGGTTATTTCTTTTTTCAAAAAACAACACATGTTATTTTACCAGGTTGCCCAAACATTTGCACACAGCTGTATGTATTTAGTTCCGTGTAGCTGTACTGAGTGCTTAAAAGTAAATAAACTGGTGTCTAATTTGGAGTAATGAGTGTAATTTTGCCCTTAAAATGCATAAGCTCTGCAAGACCAACATAAAATCATGATCTTTATAAGAGAATCAGGATGCTGTAGCCTTAAAGCTGAACCTTGTTTAACCTTCCTTAATTAAACTGTTGAATTGTATATGTATGGTGAATGTTTATGAGGTAATTTATGAGTGTGACGTCTCAATAAAACCAGCTCAGTCTTTGTAGCCTGTTTCTTTAAACTGCTTCTTTGCTCTTGCTCCTAATAAAAATGCTAACTGTAATTAATGCTGACGTGCATGCCTGGATATTATAACTGACTGCATCAATTAATCATTGATCCAAACTCATTTTTCTGTGCTTGGGACTTCAAATATTCCCTGAAGCACTCAGGCATAATATTTATGCAGAGTGAGCAGTTTTGCACTATTTCTCCTCATAAACCAGCTGTCTGACTCCGATAACACCACAACATCCTGGAGGAATGTTCCAGTGGACTCGGGTGTATTTGGCTGTGTTGTTTGTTGACACCTGAAGGTCCAGCATGCACTTAAACCTCACTATCCCTTACATTTTTTTGGTGTAGATTAAGGATGCATACATATTGAAATTCCTTAAGCAGCCCTGATATCAGTGCAGACACTACACATAAGTTCAGCTAATCAGTCCATAATGTGATTGAGCTTTAAATATGCATATTTGAGAGGTTAGTATGTGTGTGTGTGTGTGTGTGTGTGTGTGTGTGTGTGTGTGTGTGTGTGTGTGTGTGTTGTAATGTCAATCAAACTGCTGTTGTTTCAGAGATAAACTAAGCCATGTACTGGATGTGTGTCTTTTAAGTGCAACATTTAACATTCTTTCACATACACCAATCAGGCATAACATTCTGACCACCTCCTTGTTTCTACGCTCATTGTCCATTTTATCAGCTCCACTTACTGTATAGCTGCACTTTGTAGTTCTACAGTTACAGACTGTAGTCCATCTGTTTCTCTGATACTTTATTACATTCCTTTTACCCTGTTCTTCAGTGGTAAGGACCCCCATGGACCCTCACAGAGCAGGTACTATTTGGGTGGTGGGTCATTCTCAGCACTGCAGTAACACTGAAGTGGTGGTGGTGTGTTGGTGTGTGTTGCGCTGGTATAAGTGGATCAGACACAGCAGTGCTGCTGGAGGTTTTTAACACCTCAATATCGCTGCTGGACTGAGAATAGTCCACCAAACAAAAATATCCAGCCGACAGTGTCCTGTGGGCAGCGTTCTGTGACCACTGATGAAGGACTAGAGGATGACCAACATAAACAGTGTTTGGTGACAGTGAGTGACAGTGTTTAAAAACTCCCATACCAAATCCTGTGCACTTCTCCCAAGTACTGTTTGTTTACTTCCATGAAAGACCTGAAAGAATGGGAAAAAAACTACATTGTAAGTATTACAGTGCTTAAACAAAGCCAACGAATGGCATCAAATCACCTGTTACAACATTTCCTACAGTTGCTACACCTCATAACTGGCTAAGAAAGTTTCCTCAAACAATTACAAAGCAAAGTTAAGAGTAAGACCAAATACTTAAGATATAAGAAACCAACATACCAGAAGTTTCAAGATTCTTGCTGAACTTTCAAGAACATCTTTGTTCCGGCCTATTTTTAGAGCTACAGTAGAGCTCTATTTTGAAACAAACCATAGCAGCCCTTTAAAGCATATTGCGAGAAAACCTGTGATCAGTTTTTCTACCTGTAACAGTAGCTTAACGGAAATCATCTGTTCTTATGATGCCCTTTAAGGAGCAGCCTGTTATGAACATGATCTGTGAAGTGATAACCCTACATTACCTATTCAACAAGAAATGCCCTGAAACACTCAAAACATGAAAACATATAATCAGAAGCCCATCATGGCTACTTACTGCACTGTATTTTGCCCGAGACTGTTGATTACCTGCTTATAAGTCAGCACACATTCTAGATAAGGGGGCTATAATATTGCAGCTATGTACTGAGGCATGGTCCATAGCTGTTTTCCAAGGTCATTGCTGTTTGGAAATGAGCCCCTTCAAGACACTACAATTTCTCACCTACTAAGCTTTGCGTTTGGAATAAACAGCACTTTGATTCATAATGTTGACTTGTGTTCAATGCTAAGCACAGTGCATTGCATCAGCATGGCATTTGAAATCTTTAGCAGCTCAGCCCAACACCTCACTGCTGAGACAGTGTTCTGAAAGACTTTCGTTCTGAACAGCTGGCCAAGCAGGGAAAATACCACACTTCAAAGTGTAAAACATCCTTGAGAAGGTTATGTAACTCACTCGGCTGCTCATTTCCTATATTTGCTCTTATAAAACTTCTAATCTTGAATACCACTTCGTCAAAGCGCTGAAACTGAAAGAGCAAATGTTCAAAAGTGATTTACAGCTGAAGTGGGATGGCATGCTCTAGTACTCAGGAAAGGTTTTCACCCAGACGCCTCAGGTTGAATCCTGCAGTGAGAGACTTCGCAGTTTGAGGACGTGAAGTTTTGAATTCGAGAGTGAATTTAAAAAGGCAGTTTTAATGCGTACAAAGTGAACCATCAGGCCCTTTTTGTCTGTCATTTGCAGTTTGCTGATAAGACTCAACAGGCAGCATGCCAAAAGGCAAGAGAGGCTATGAATGAAAAAGAGGAAAAAGGTGATGTTTATCTGCACGTGGAGCAGAGAGAGATTACACTCTTTAGCTTTGTTTCTTTTTAATGCGGAGTGTGTCAAGAGTGCTTTGTTTCAAGCCTTTCCTGATTTAAAGCACTGCGGGAGTTAGTTTTTACATGATGTGCAAATGATTTGCATGTACGAGGAGTTTTCTTCCTGTTCTAATTTATATATTGACTTGAGGAGCGAGGACAGTTAGTGTCTCCCATCAATGAATGAAACTGTAGAAGCAAACTATAAATATATACCATTTTGCACATATACCATGAACATTGATAAAGTTGTACACTTTCAGAAATCTAAAACATCTAGCAAGATTAAAATCTTATTCAGACTATTGAAAAGTAATATTTAAGAAAGACAAAACACAAGCAGGGTGACCGTTCTTACTCTGCTGACCAAACCCTAACATTTTGCTGAAGTGTTAAAAGTGGAACACCTTTACTGTCAAAGTGGGACACTTCATTTGTTTATTATCAATAAACTGAGGGGATCATTTTATGATCATATTTTAATTTATTTTTCATTTTGCTTGTAATATACATAGAAATTGTTTGTGATGTATCTCTGTGTCTGTGGTAGAAATTTTGAATTTACATTCTCTGAAGTCTTTTACACGCAGACCTGTGCGTAATTATAAAGCACCTTTAATATTTTTGAACAATTATGAAAACATGATAATCATTTAAAATGCATCACTGAATGCTGCAAGAGATTGATACTTTAGGCTATTTACATTTAAATGTTTAAAGTGACAAATAATGTTTGTGTCTGTGTCAATATATATATATATATATATATATATATATATATATATATAGTATATGTCACAAAACAGTTTACTGAAAAATCCGAGACCCAGTGAGCATCACCTGTGGCAACAGTAGCAAGGAAAAACGGCCTGAGAGCAAAAGGAAGAACCTTGAGAGGAACCAAGCCTCAAAAAATTGAACCCATTCAAAACAATAACATAAGCAAAGTGAACAGACGATAAGGTTTTAATGTTAGTATAAAATCTTAAAACACAGAAATGGGGAGAAACAGGTGAAGCAATGGTCATAATTAGTTTGAGTCTGTGCAGCAGCAGCAGCATCCGAAAGGTCAGTTCATGCAGATGAGGTTTGCACCTCGTTGTACAGCGAGAAGCTCCATGTTGGTCAAACCTGTCCAGAAGGCTGGCGAGCAGTGGGTACCCGATGTGTGCTGTATATCTTTTATAACTGGAGGATCAGCTGTGATGGATCCTCCTGGCAAGATTACATGAGGTGCCCCTCATGTATTCTCGTCATAATTGGACATTGTGTCACGCTTCCTGTACAACTCCTCACTCCTTCCGACCTGTCGAGTCCATGAACTTTATCTCCCAGGATCCCACAGGAGATCACATGACACCTACACATATTGCCTCCAACAATCCACATCCTCGCTCCAAGTCACCTGAGTACTAACTGTTTACACCTGTTCCTCATTTCATCTCTGTTTTAAAAATGATGTATCTGTCTGTTTTCCCTGTGTATGTACTGTATCTGCATTGTTTTTGTTTATTTTTGTTTTGTTTTGTTGTTTATTTGACTTCGTCTTTGGATTTCCCTTTTTAGAGCTGTTTGCTGATTTGGTTCTTGGACTGAACAGTTCTTGGAGCATTAAACATTGCAGGACAAACAAATGTGCCACACAGTTGTTGTAGTTTTTTAATTTGTCATTATTTTTAGAACTTTTTTAAAGAAATTAAAGTTTTTCAAATGCAATAATGTATGCATATATATATATATATATATATATATATATATATATATATATGTGTGTGTGTGTGTGTGTGTGTCTGTGGCTTTGTCAATATTTTCTAGGCTCCACCCTGTCCTGTGACTGTCTTTGGGTGCTTTTCACATATAGATGAAGATTAAAAGAAATGTATGGAGTGAAAATGTTTAGTTCAAAGAGAATTTCTTATGGAACTTCAAACTGCATAGGGGAATAGTGAACAGTATATCACCGAACTTCAGAAGAAAATGTACCCATCGGCCATTGCATGTCTCTTTGATAATGACGTCGCGGGGTATTTTGAATGAACCCATTTAGTCAGCTGGAGTTCCCATGGTCAATCCATGAGGAACATAAAGCACACTGGAGTCATGTGAAGTACTGTCCAAGCTCCGCCTTCTCCTCATTGTTTTCACCTGTGTCTAGTTTAGTTTGTGTATTTAATGTTGTACGGAGGCAAATGGAAATAAAAGGGGGCACCCAGGGGGAGGTAAGAAATTAAACAGTGAAATTGTTTGCTTACAATCTAGAGGGACACAACACTGCCACCAGCAAAGAAGCTGTTTCTGTCAGACAAAAAAAGTTGAGAATGTGACCTCGTCGAATCATGTCCCAGCGTGCCATTGTCCTCTCCCTTTGGTGTATGTGTCTCAGAAGCTCTTATACCCTTGTTCATGATAACACTGCACCGCCATTGTGCTGTTGTTTTCTATGTTCTATATTGTGTACACTGGTTTGGATTTGTACATTTTGGATGTGGTAAACATTGAACACTTTTATATCTGTATTAATCACTGTGTTAAGGAGGATAAACCATGGCTCTGTACAATTATAACATGTTATAATTCATTCTTAAGGCAATACGAACATGGTTATAAACATTTATAAAAATGAATTACACTTTATAGCCATGTTTATGCATTATGAACTGTTAATATAATGCCTTATAAGTAGCATTAATAATATGCTATACTGTCAGAGCCAAAGAAGTCAGTCCCACCTTGGAGAGCTTAAAGTAAAGACAAATATAAAGTTTATTTATGCCCTGAGATGTCAAGTCTTTAATTTCTCACTGCTGGTGCTGTTAGAGCTGCATCTACGGGGCTTCAGTCCTGAATACTCAGATGCTCCAAACAGGCTGTGCAGCCTAGAATTACTACCACAATGTGCTTTACTGAACCAGCACTCCCACTTTAAATGTTACATCACAGCAAACCAAGTACCCATGAGCCCCTCTCCTTAACCCTCTCTGACATCACACTGAGCGTGAAGTTAGCATGGAGTGAAGGCCTGGAGAGGGAGAGGTGAGATAGTGAAGTGCTTTCATTGTAATTAGTTTTCTCACTGGTTCCAATGTCAAGCACTAGAACCCTTCACTCTGTAACATCCTACACTACAGTACAGTACAGTAATGCTAATTTCTGCTAGCATTCTATTGGATATGCATTGTTAAGTTAGTGCCAAGCTAACGGTGGGGTACATTGACTTTCCCACATTGGGTAAAACTCCATTGATAGCAGCACTAGTTTAAACTCATTTTACGTTTGAAGCCTGAAATGGGCTTTATTGTGTATGTTTTAGTGTTTCAGTAAATACTTCAACTTCAGTCTTAACACTAGAGGAGGCTTTAGTACAGTATGCTTCACTTTACTTAAAGTGGACAAATACAACTTATAAGCTCTTATAACTTGTTATGAACAGTACTTATAACGTATTATATTAACAATTCATAATACACAATAATATTATGTATTATAGTGGTGGCACGGTGGTGTGGTGGGTAGCGCTGTCGCCTCACAGCGAGGAGGGCCTGGGTTCGATTCCCCGGCCGGGCGGCCAGGGTCCTCTCTGTGTGGAGTTTGCATGTTCTCCCTGTGTCTGCGTGGGTTTCCTCCGAGTTCTCCGGTTTCCTCCCACAGTCCAAAGACATGCAGTCAGGGGTGTTAAATTACCCCTAGGTGTGAGTGTGTGAGTGACTGTCTGTGTCTGTCTGTCTGCCCTGTGATGGACTGGCGACCTGTCCAGGGTGTATCCTGCCTTCCGCCCGAAGACTGCTGGGATAGGCTCCAGCACCCCCCGCGACCCTGATGGAGAAGCGGCTTAGAAACTGGATGGATGGAATACATAATAAGCATGGCTGTAACACGTAATGCATTGTTATAAATATGTGTAGCCGTGTTTGTGATACCTTATGAATGCATTATAACATGTTATGAATGAATTTACAGATGCTTACAAAGATGACATTCATAGAAAGTGTTACCCAAATCCCTTGGGATGTGTTTATGAACATCCATGAGATTAGAAGTGTGATTGAACATGTTATGTTTTTTACATGTTATGGTTTTTTTATGAGTTACTGTCTAGTGCTTGTTGAGAAGATTCTGAGAATAGCTGTGGTGCTCAAGGACTGGAGTCTGGTCAAAAAATAACCATCTCACCTCATAATGTATATGAGTGCAGGACCATCCGTGGTGAAAGACTTTCAGTACTGTGCCAAAGTCAAAGACCACCATTTCCTTTATCTAATTTCAGTCAAAGCACCCATTATATTATATATATATGTGTATATGTATATATATATATATATATATTTCACATACATAATATACCACAATATTTCAATAAAATACATGTACTTTAGGATTATTATATAGAATGTGAAGGGAATAAATGACACCCAAAGATATAGTACATTTCTGTCCATGTTTTCAAAGGCACTTTGGCGACTTGGCTCGTTTCCTTTCTGTGATGAGCATTATTACACTCACCTTATCTTAGATACAGTAGCCCAACCTTTATTATCTACCAATGACTCATACATTCATTCATTGACCTTGATAAGAGACTGTCAATAAATCACTCTCACTCTCCGACGGCCAACTAGGGCTCATTTTCCATTTGATAATTCAGAATTTGCTGATGCCCATCTTGTGCAATTTTGCTCGCTGGTTATGAGTCCCTCCTTTTCAGAAAGTCTGACCCATGCAGGGAGGTGTCATCTGGACTGTGTAGCACTATTCGGCTCCACTCACTCGCTTGCTATGACCTGTTGTGCACTCTACCAATCCGCGATGTCTATTTGAAATGAAAGCCTCTGGGAGAACAGCAAAGCAATTAATCTTTCCTGTAACAGGCTTGAGGCTTGTGGATTATTGTGCAGATTGGAAAGTTCAGTTCAAATACTTAATTAGCTTTGCCGGTTTTCCCAACAACTAAATTTCTCTTGACTCGTCTTTTAATGCAATTCTTAATGTAATTATCATGCATAGTTTCTATTATTGATCGTCTCTGGCCACAAGGTGGTGGGTAAGGGGAAAGGAGCCTTTCCTGAGCAGCTCTTGTTTTCTTGACATTGTGATAGCTTTTAAATTTGAAATACAAGAACCCCATCTGTCTCTGAATTTTGCCTAGCTATACTAATTTGTCAGATGAAATTGTAGCACAGGGACGAAATGCATTTTACATGAGGGTGAACAGGCACAGGGAGAGACGGACGGAATTAATTGGGCCTGACATTTGCCAGATCTCGTGATGTGAAGTAGGCGAGCAGGTCAGGTTATTGTAATTGATTCCATCATGGGTGAACATACATTCCTGGCCCTGCTGAGATGAGCAAAGCAGTTTCTGTGTGCTTGCAGGTAACAGGTTATTTTTATAAAGGCCCCATATCAATCTGTTTCAAACAATGCCCCGGTCTTGGCCCACTTCCTCTGAGTGCTACAAGGCAGGTCGCCTTCACAGAAATTCTAGGTGTACATCTGAACGCAATTCATTTTGTGCATTTGTGGTGTTTCTTTGTTTCTTTGAAAACAATGAAAGGCATATTTTTTGTTGGTAGGTCATGAACTAAGTAATACTCAGAAAGATGCTTTATTCAGTATAATATGCTCCGAACAGAACCTTGAAAAAAGTCGTTAGAGAACCCACTGGATACAGTAGTTAGAAAGCTAGGCTTGAGTGTTTATGGACAGCTTTTGTCAACATTCAGTAGAAAAGAGTAGAAAGCTCTACTCTTGCTTCAGATTCTTTCACAGTCAGAAGACAACCCAATGTTGTGGGTCCGAAAGGATGTGTAGCTGTCAAGGAGCTGTTACTGAGAAAAGGAAACAAAGGCAAAGAGTAGATACACTAAATACTAAAAAATATTACATTGACTTGCTGAGGCTAATGCACAATATTTTTGTTAAATATATGTTTTCTGCTATTTATTTTTTCTAAGGCTAAAAAATTATTAACTTGTGACTGGAGACATACATAAAGAGTGATCTCTGAGTTTTGCACAGTACTGTAGCTAGATGGCTGAAATGCCCTAGAAGCTTTCAATTCAAATTTTGTTGGATAGAAATATATAAAACTGATATATGGCGCTCTGAACTAGGCAATGGCTTAAAGGGTTCAATTAATGGGTAATAATGCTTAATAACAGTGTAATAAATAGAATAAACATCTACCACTTCATATAAGGTCCATGCCAAGACAATACAAATTACATCATAAAAATGGTTTAATCTTGTGATTTCTTACATACACTCATACTCATCAATTCTGAAGTTTTGATTTATAAATATGTTATGCCTCACTTATAACACCTTATGTAGTTCACCATTGAATAAAGTGTTTCCAAGTCATGATTTTGTCAAATCTGACTCATATTTTTTCCCATGTATTGTCTAAATACCATGTGAGACATGAGAACAGTGCCTCCGTTAGCAGACAGTGAGACTTTCCATTGGCAGAATGCAGAAGAGCCTCGTCAGAATTAATTAGCCATGAGTAAAGTGAAGTCTTCTCACAGTTAATTGTCTCTCCTGGGCATATGAACCTGTTAACTAAGGACAGTCAAAGAGCAAAATGTAAGTAGTTCCCTTAAAATGACTTATTTCAGAAGGCACCCGCTATATAAAGCAATGGACAGTCATTTGCATGACATGTCTTGGGAAACAGCTTTTATTTTGCCCAAAGGCATGTAAGCTGTTGAAAGATGAACTGCTCTTCAATAATGTGTCAGACTGAAGCATTTGATCTCATGTTTGTAGGCATTTCTCTTAAGACTTTATTTGGCCTCAGACCTGGAATAGGAGCATGTATGCTAATATGCTGCGCCAATAATAGATGCCTGGCTTTGAATTAAATAAATAAAAGCTAATTAAATGCACAGCATGCCAACTTTTTTTTTTGCACGTCCTGAAACAAAAAACATGCAAGGACATATAAGGTAGCATCAACATTTGAAGCTGATCAACATGACAGAAGATTATAGCTTCACAAATACGAGTGACAACAGTGAACGCGATGCCTGATTCGGAAATGAATCATCTATGCCGGTTAATCCTAAGAATACATGCAGACTAGTTCAATTGTAAGTAGGGCAAATTTAAAGTTTATCAGCTTTATGTTTTACATTTTTTTCTGTTCTTCATTTCCGCTTCTATTCACATGCACACATACTGATTGAACCTCCAGAATACCTAATAAAGAATAGACACTAAATCTTGCTATTCTGCTGTCAGCTACCATTTCCATAGGAGCCTAGGGATTTCTGGAGGATTGTGGGTAGGTCAGTGCAGTAATGGCTGATTGTGAAGCCCTGAGACTTAATCAAAGACACAGAATATGCACAAGGCAGTGAGATGGCTATTGAGAATACGCTATGTGCCAAGAAGTATTAGTAAGAGTCAGCTAAGCATTAAATCGAATTTAGGAAAAAATCCAGCAGTCAAGATAACACATTGAGCTGTTTATGTATTTGAATTGAACTTTTTGGTTTGAAACAAAAGGCACTTCCATTCTTCTTTGGCTAAATTGAGACGTCTTTCACTGTAGTGGAAGTCAGTCAAACATATAGCAGCACTATTCCCAGCTGATGAAATACAAATATGCTTGTCTGATGGATTTGGCTGCAACATTTCTCTGTTGGTATCCAGTCAAGCTGAGACATTTACACAGAGCTTACAGAATATATGCATACACTGACCAGGCATAACACTATGACCACCTTCTTGTTTCTGCACTCATTGTCCATTTTATCAGCTCCACTTACTCTATAGGTGCCCTTTGTAGTTCTACAGTTACTGTAGTCCATCTGTTTCTCTGATACTTTGTTAGACCCCCTTTTACCCTGTTCTTCAGTGGTCAGGACCCCCACGTACTCTCACAGAGCAGGTACTATTTTGGTGGTAGATCATTCTCAGCACTGTAATAACACTGGTGTGTCAGTGTGCGTTGTGCTGGTACAAGTGGATCAGACTCCACTGTTGCTGGAGTTTTTAAAGAGTGTCCACTCTAGTGGTCACAGGACGCTGTTGGCTAGATATTTTTGATTGATGGACTATTCTCAGTCCAGCAGTGACACCGAGGTTTTTTAAAAATTCCAGCAGCAGTCCTGCAGTTACACTGGTGTGGTGGTGGTGTCTTAGTGTGTGTTGTGCTGGTACAAGTAGATCAGACACAGCTGTGCTGCTGGAGTTTTTAAATACTGTGTCAAGTCAGTGTCCACTTTATTAGACACTTCTACCTTGTCAGTTCACCTAGATCATCTGCTGCTGCACAGTTTGTGTTGGTCATCCTCTAGTCCTTCATCAGTGGACATATGACGCTGCCCACAGGGCGCTGTTGGGTGGATATTTTTGGTTGGTGGACAATTCTCAGTCCAGCAGTGATACTGAGGTGTTTAAAAAAGTCTGATCCACTCAGACCAGCACAGCACACACTAAGACACCACCACCATGTCAGTGTTACTGCAGTGCTGAGAATGATCCACCACCCAAAGAGTACCTGCTCTGTGAGGGTACTTGGAGGTCCTGACCACTGGAGAACAGGGTAAAAGGGGGCTAACAAAGTTTGCAGAGAAACAGATGGACTACAGTCTGTAACTGTAGAAAATGGACAATGAGTGTAGAAACAAGGAGGTGGACATAATGATTTGCCTGATTGGTGTATGTTCGATGTAAAGGTGTAGGGACTTTTCTAATATAAGGAGATTCACATATAGCATGTATTGCAATGACTTTCACAGATGTGTACATTTTTGGGACTTTGAGAAATCTGTCCAGCAGACAGTGACAAAATTCTTGGCAAAAAAAAATATATTTGGCTCAGTCTTTGTGATCATCTTGCTCAATACCCTTGAGAGACTTTAACAAGGTAATTGAAGAGCATGATGCGAGACAGTAGAAAAAAGATATTTATTTGATGGTGAGATGGACCCAATTGAAAGAAACTAAATCTGGCAGAGCATTATTACTTGGCACTGCACATGCGTTTATATCTCTTTATCCCTTGAATTTCTTGACTCTTTTCCTTGCAACCTGGTTTTGAAGGGTGCATGTTCTGATCAGTGGAGTAATTTGTTTGCACCTCTTATGCTTATGCTTATGCTCTTAGACCCCAACACAGTTTTAATTACTTGCTTAATTAATTAATTGAGAAAAGAGAGGCTGTTTAGGCCTCCCATTCTCTCTCCTTGCCAGATTCTCAGTAATGTGGGCTTAAAGCTTTTTTTCTTCAATGGTGTTTTGACTGAGAAGCAGAAAACTTTTGTTATAAATCATTAATACCCATGAGTTGCACAATTTTAAGGCAAAGCACCCCCAGTTTACTTTGTAAATAACCTGTTTTGCTTAATTACCAATGCTGGTGTAAGGCTCATTTATTCCATGGGCTTCCCTTTGTTATGTAAGCATCGATCTAGCAATGGTGTCTGTTCACATTTTATAACATTTATTCTGATATCTAGCTTAAATACAGACATTTGGAGGTTGTAAATGGAAATCAAGTAACTTGTTCTTTGATTTGTGTGTGGTTTACAGTGGCACCTTCAGTAAACATAGAAATGAAAGGGTGTTACTGAACATTATTGGAGAAGTCTGTTATCCTGTTTTATTGTCTACCTAGCTGTCTATATCTCTGCTATAATTACGTCATTCAAAAATATTAATGTCTAATTGGAATATGATTAAATGATGGAACACATTACATAAATAATGTGAATAACATCATAGCTGTGATTTGGTGGCACTGAGTGCTGTAGATTATGGGTTGGAAAATATTCTATAGCGAGATGAAATGGGGGATGGTAAAATGAACAATTTATGTTATGGCAGAATTATAGAAAGAGTGTTGCTGGTTGATCTAAACTGAGGACTATACCAATACAATAAAATGCACATCTCTCATTTAAGTCTGTGTGGCAAATTTTTAACTTAGCAATTTGGAAAATTCCCAACAGATTTTAGGTGATATAATGAAAAACTGTGGAATGTAACTGGTGTGTAAAATTTGGGAAAGACTGATTATTTAGTGTCCGTTTCTTCCTGTGCTGCATTAGCTCTATCAGAATTGCAGTTTGCTTTCTCTTCATTTTCAATCCTCACATTACTGATTCTCAGAGGGAAGGAAATCAATAATAATATATATCCTGTCATTTCAGCATATAGCTTTGAGAGACTCTAAGCAATTGTTGTGTAAAAGTGTAGAAGGCAGACTGTCTGCTTAGATGTTATGAGTAAGAGGCCTGATGTGATAAATGCAATTTAATTCAGCAATTTATTTACATATTAGTAAACCAGCATCTCTATCTTGTTTTTAAGGATGCTATATAATATATAAGTTTCTTTTAAAATTGATTTTAAAATTATCTTTATAGTCCTTGTGATGGTTTAGCAGGCTAAACAGCGTTTGGCCGTTAACATTTACAGTGATCCATATTTAATGCCATATAATCTTATATCATGTAGCAAGTGTTCTCAGAGGGCAGTTGTTTTTTTTTTTCCTTTCAAAATGTTGCTTTAGAGTCTAATGCTCTTGGGACTGACAGTCAATTACAGTTTCAAATTGGCATGATGGGAACAAAATGATAGATCTTGGTGCAGATATGGCCAAAGTGGAGAGCTCTAATCAATACTGGTCAAAACTGTGTGTGAGGGAAGTCCATTTGTATGCATGGACTCATTAAATGCAGACTTGATGCCATCTGTGCTGCAACTTTCTATCTCACAAAAGAGAACCGTAATCAATAAGTAAGTACTTCACCTAAGAGTTGAGATAGAAGATGGCAAAATCTTGAAATCTAGGGATGGAGCCCTTGAAATAGACTAGACTTGTACCCTTTAAATGATGGTCATGGGAGTTTTAGCGGTCGCTCCCGCGGATCATCTGCCTCCATCTTGCCCTATCCATTGCCTCCTCTACTTTTACACCAACCATCTCCATGATTGGTATTTAATAGAGCCACGGTGGAAATTCTGCCACTTCAAGCGACAACATTCCACATACGCAACAGTAAACAGATAGCTCTGTTAAGAGTTCAATTTTCCCAACTTTTGTCATCAACCACAGTGGTTGATTTTTTTGGGGGGGCATGGATGGTGTCATCGTGGTCACCATGCCAACATTTTCATGGCTTCATTGCTATGGGGTGTGGAATGACTTTTTCAATGGAAGCATGTGAATGCAGCATAAGGCTTATCCTTCCATAATTCATAACACTTTCTTTTATAGCCTTCTAAGTTTTTAGTATTAAACAGGGAAGCAGGAGTTACAAACTCTAAAGTACTTAAACAGTTTAATAAATTACACTGAAATGCCAACCAATATATAGAGTAACAAAATGGTTACAGCCTCACACTAAATTCAAAAGCAATTACACACATTTACCTATTTATTTTTAAAAATACATTTTCATTGTAAAGACCCAAATTTATTTATACTGGTGCTGTCAGGAACCAGGGGTTGGAAAATCTACAACAAAAGCATAGTCATTTTATTTACTATCTAAAACTACCAGTGAACCTACACATACTCTTCTAAGTTTGCATAATGTTGATAATGCTAAAATAGCAGGAGATCTGAAATACTCATAAGGTTACATAATACCTACGTAAGCATTTCATTACAAATGACGTAAACTTACATAAACATTTATAAAGGCTGGCATTGTAAAACCTGGTTTGTCTAATTTAGATCTTTTTCTTAATTTTTCATGATTTAAATCACATTCATTTCAGTGGGATTCACGGTGATCAGAGATTTCATTTCACAGACTTCTAACAAGCAAACAAATACATTTTTACGTGCAAAATTCCACATTGAGTTCAACATTGGTGAATAACTTTGTATTCTCTAGCAATAGTGCTAGCTGCAATATTAGTTTGTTGGCTAACTGCAGCTACACACAAGATGCTTCACTGCCACCAACCAGGCCAATTGTCTATTGGGTATGACTCACTGTTCTTTCACTAGTCTGACATAATTATGTTTGTTACTGTTGTATGGTTAATGACATAATTAGCTTGGTAAGTGCATCAACATGGATTTTTTTTTTCTATCGCCAACATTCCTGACCAGCCTCATCCAGACTCTTTTCACAAGACAATGCAAACTGCAAATATCTCAGGTGATTATAATTTAACGGACCGTTAAAGACAGTCCCATAAATTACAGAAAGTGCCTTAAATTACAGAAAATGTGCTATTTAATTAAATGGAAAGCAATGCAAACTGGCTAATTCTTATCTTAAACCTGGACTTACCTGTAGCTCCTTGGGATGCAACAGGTAAAAGGAATCAGTGGGAAAGGTATATCTGGGACCGCATTAATATGCATTTTTGAGTATATTGTGGAGTAGAATGAGAGAAACGTGTATTCTGTAATTAGTCTCTGTGACTCAGTCTGATTCACTGTGGTTTGCTACAGTGATGATGCATTTCCATAAGGATTTGACAGACTGAAGTCTGAATGCAGAGCAAATCATTGCTTGAGTCATTCGGAAAACGTGACACTTCACACTGCTAACTACTTACTCATGGGCAAAACAGCTTCTCTGCATCAGAACTAGCTGCTATTTATCACGCTTGCCAAGCGTAATATACAAAGCTAAAACTGGCTTGCTTCAATCCAATTTTCACAAATGAAAATTTTGTAAAGCCAGGCAAGAAAGTTTTCAGAAGAGGAAAATAATGTTGATCTCTCACATAGTTTAGACTCAACTGAATGATATTAACCTAATCCGTGACTCAAATGTGAAGTAAGTGGGAGGTCTGAAAATTGAGCAGCTTTGTCTTAAATTATGTCTCCTGCAATCTTTTTTTTTTTTTTTAATAACAAACAGAAATGTGAGAGGAAACCATGAAGAAATGAATCACTTCTTCTTATTTGTTCTTAAGTTTTATAAGTGTGTAATAGAAATTTGGACCTGCTGGCCATTTAAGTGGTTAAACAGCAGTTGCTGCTTGTCATGTCACACATCTATGACCTTCGAGACTCACTCAAATTGTTGTAAGTGCTGGAGAGAATCAATAACCTCAGTCTCATCATTTCAGCCTCCATGGAGTTTTCTCGAGGTGGGGGGAGGGGGACTTCACCTACAACATCAGAAAAGGAGTCTCAGTAGAATAAAATTATTGCATGAGATGGTTGCTTTAGTTCCTATTTACAGGGAGACGCAATATTCCTGACACATGTTCAAGAGCCAAATAAGGTTGGATTATTTTTTTAAGATTAGTACAGCGACTGCTATGTCAGATTGATATACAGTGTCTGTTTTGTGATATTTTGTTAAGCATTAGTTTATCTATCAATGATTTTGCTACCACCGCTGACAGAACTATCTATGTATGGGGGATGCAAGAATGCAGGAAGCGCTCCAAAAGAGGCATGTTTAAACATTCAAATTTAGAATAATGTAATAGAACAAATAATGCGTTCAATGTACTTGATGCAAATGTAAACATAATTAATTTCTTCCTTTTATCTTCACTTTGTTTAAAAGTTTTTTTTTGTTTTTTTTTATCCAGTGTTCTCCCCATTTTTGTCACATTCAACTCCACAGACATGACAAAAGGAACACAGGCTAAACACAACAAGAAAGAACAGAAAAAAACACGGAGGCCAGGATACAATACAAACAATACACTACAAAGCACAATACAAACAATATAAAGACCAGGGGAAAACACAGGGCTTAAATGCAGGGAAACAACAAGGGTTAACAATACACAGGTGGACAACACAGGTGAGAACAATCAAAGGCGGAGTCAAGAAACAAGGGGGCAGGACAGGGAAGAATCAAAACAAAGAAAGCACATGGACAAGACCAAAACAAAACAAAAGCACATGGAGGACTGGGAGGGGCCAATCATGACAAAGGATAATATTTTGATTGGTCAAAATAGTCATGTGACTGAGATGCGTAATGTGTTAATTACTGTATCATGTCTGAGCCTGCTTTAATTGGTTTGCATGGATTGAGTACATCTGCGCACATGAATGCTTGTGTTATTCATATTGTGATCTGATTTCTATTCAAGTTGTAACATCACACGGTCAGAGGCCTGAATGTAACTACTGTGTGTACAGACTCACTGCACCTATGCGTTCTTCATAACAGCCCAACTGTCTTAAATGTAAGAAAGAGCACATGCTGGAATCTTTATTTGTTCTAACTGGATGATCCACAGTCTTCGTGTTCCTCACTAAATCCTCAATAAAAGCACCTGCCGCTCAGACATCCTCTTTGGACAGCTAAACATGCTTGAAGGAGAATGCTAACTGCTAATTTGACATGTCAGCTAGCAGAGGCCTGATAATAAGGCCAACATTTAAAAGGTCGCCTCACTCAGGATCCCAATGTGTGCATTATTTCCACATTTAAATAATATATTAGATCAAATATTTTATCTTTGAGTTTACTGTCTAGTGGAAATAACTGCACTGAATTTTATTTTCATGTGTAAATGATGTGCACATCTGAATCGAGAACATTCATGCAATGCTTTTTGTTTCAGTGTAGAATTACATGATGCTTAAGTTGACAGCATGTCTCTGTTAATTAGTTTGGTTTGCTTACGCTTATGTGTTTGTGCTTGCCGAGGCCCATGTTGACAGGCAGGCGGCAGTCAGAGGAGGAAAAAAAGGCCTTGAGGGGAGAACCGTGCTATTCTGCCACGTAGCTCTCGCCCTCCCACGCTAACTCCCTCTGGTACTCATCCTATTACAATGATAATAGGATTTGGGGCCTTCGTTATTGATGTTGTGTCCACCTCTGCAGAGGCCTGGTGATAGCCCTGTCCAAGGTGCTGTATTACCTTGTGGCCTGCACGTTGGTCCATGGATAGGTAAAGATTCCATTATTGGCAATGGAGAGTCATTTGTTTCTTTTTCTTTCTAGTTTTGTGTGTTTTCTCTCCACTTATTTCAAGACAGAATAAACATCTTCAGCTTTTGGTGGCAGGAAATGGCCCAGAGAGACTTTTCCTAGTCACTATATCTGAACATAACAGAGCTGATATTAATTCTTACGCAAGATGTATTAAATAGAACCTATTGAGAACAGAACAGTCTGACCTGATTGATATTGTTTTTTTTGTTGATATCATATAATCATAACTGGATGTCTAAAATAGTTGCTGCTATGACTTTCTAAGTCCTTGGATACCATTAGAAATGAAAGCCTTGGTGTTCATCTAATAAGTCTAAATAAAAATATCTTTAATTAGTTCTCAGAAAAAGCAAAATCCAGCACCAGCAGCAAAAAGAAGTAATGCTTTTCACATTTGCTGTTTTGCAACTTGGACAAGAACTCTTAGCAAACCTCTGCCAAGATGAGCTGATAGCTAATGCACGCATAACAAAGTTAGTCAGATCAACAAACAGATCACTTTACAAGGTCATGCTGTATTTACTGTTGTTGGATAGATTTAGAGATTGACTCCATCAGATGTGTTAAGCTTTGCTATTTCGGACAGACATTTAAGGGCCTATTTCAGAAACAGTTTTGCAGTACAAGGTCTGCCATGAAGTCTGTTAAAGATTTCTTTTCACAACGTGCAGCTTCTGGCTGGCAAGGACAGAGCAAATCTGACTGCCTATATGGCTTGGATTTAATGCAAACCAGAGTCAAGTGCTGTGCAGAAGTCAGAGACCACCCTTCATTTGTTTAATTTCCAGTTAAAACTACCATTGAGAACAATTTATTCATCTTTTAAAGAGGATTTGGTTTAATGTTGCATAAGGAATAAGAAAGTCAAATTAAAATGAGTAAAAATGCAGGATTTTCTGAAACTGGGGTGCAAAAAATGATTAAAATATAAATAGAAAAACTTCTGACAATCATGCAAAACCTGGAAGACCACAAAAAACTGTTCCTTTCAGATGAATAGCTTTCAAGCTTTCATCTTTTCATGAAAATCAAGCTTCACTTTTGCTTCAAATCTGAAAAAATCCACAGGTGTTTCTGTCCATTCTTCCACTGTGAGAAGACAACTCAGCGCTATGAGTTTGAAAAGATGTGTAGCTGTTTAGAAACTCTCATTTAAAACAAAGTAGATAAAAAATAGATTTAAAAAAGAAGAAAGTTTCCAAATCAAACAAAGAAGCTGATGGTGTTCTCAGAGCAATGGACTGACAGCCCCAGAGTTCAGACCTCAAAAAATCATTGCATCTGATTGGGATTATTTGGATTGTGAGAAGCAGAAAATGCAACCAACTTCTAAGACTGAACATTGGATGTCTGGAAAAATGGAAGCAGTACTTTCTTATGGAAGCTGTAACAAAAATATACTTATTATTGTGTGTTTTTAGTAGGTCTTTAAATATTTCTACTCTCATTAGCACTGTTTTCAGGTAATGATCTGAAATTACAAAAAATAGAAATTTTGTGGAATGTTTTGCCTCAGAACTGGATATTTGATCAATTTGACCTAATTTCTTCCTGTTTAAGTAATTCATTAGATTTTATTCACACTCTCAAATTATTCAGTTACTCCTTATGCAGCAATCCTACTTTTCCTCTTTTTTAATTATCAGTGTAATAAAACAATTTAAGAACATAGCAGGACAGGCCCGTCTCACAATCTTTAAAAATCATCTGAAAGTACTGAAATGCATAATATTGATGTATCATTATGTTTAGAATGATCTATATTTCAATACTGATTCTCCCATTAGATAACAGAGGCATCACAATTATTCAGTCATTTTCAATGCCACCTAATAGAGAAGCACAATTCCTTTTTCCTTTCCTTTTTTTTCCATTGTGGTACACTGTCTCCATGGCAACGCAGAGGAGACTGCTATAGCTATAATTTCTCTGATGCCCTCTGAAGCAGTTTGGACATAAGGTGACTTACAGGTTCTCATGTTTCTCTGATTGGAAATCTCATCAATCAAGCAAACCACTTGTTCCTCTCCAACTGAACATCTCCCGTAATTCATATGACACCATGAGAATCGATGACAATAAGCATGTAAAGTGTCTTTTATTTAAAATTCATCAATTTTACATCACCACACTGAAACCCCTTCCCATCCCATCCAATATCATTTCAAATCCCATTAATTCAACACCCCTGCACGTTGGACTTCTGTGATGTCACACTAACATAGTATCAACAACAAGTGTATTACTACATAGATTATTTTTGTGTGTGATTTTGAGTGTTTTCCAGTTTTCTTCATTGCCTTGAATAAAGGTACAGTTGTCATGTTTTTGTTAGGTTGTTAGGTTTGTGTTTAATAAAATTCAGTTTGGAGATTTTGCAACATGATCATCTAAATCTGGGCATGTGACAGCTCCCCAGGCCTTATAGTATAAAGTATTTAAGTGTTTTGCTTCAACAGCTCTCACTTTGATTGTCCTTTCTTGGTTCTTTAAGTTAAATGACAGCAGTGCAAGAACAATTCTTGGAGGCACTTGGACCACTGTCAAATAAGAACAGACATTACAACTAAGAAGAGTCATTGTGTGACCTTCAGAAAATGGGTATTTGTGATAACACTGGGCTTTTCTGAAAATCACCAGCAAGGCAAGACTTTTAGCTCGCACTAGAGCTCTTAATAGTTTTTAAAGTTTCATGAAGTTTTCAGCAAGAACAAGGCCACATGTTTCACTATTTATAATGTTGCAGAATTTGCTGTAAAAGCAAAATCTAAAATAAATGTTGCTGAACAAAACATCCCTTGTTGCTAATACATTTATCATTTGAATATGCCATGTTATATTTTACAAAAGCAAAGATAATAAATGAAATAATTCTTTGATAGAATGCAGGATACATGTCTTTTATGAGTCACTGTTTGAGGGCCATGACTGCAATAACTGCTAATTTAGGCCCAATGCTGAGATTCAATTTGGGGTTACTAAGCAAGAATGTAATCATAAAGGTTTTCCAATTAGCTTTATGTAATTTGTCCATGGATGAAATGGCCTCCAAGGCCAATTGTAAACATTTAAACAGTTTAAAAGTTTAAACCTATTTTTGGTTAAAAGAGCATGCTGACGTGTTAACAGCATTATAATTTTTTAATTTAATTAATTTGATCTATGTTCTGCTATTTTTCAAATAATTTTCATGTAATGCACACCCAACCACCCACACACCCACACACCCACCCACCCACCCACACACCCACACACCCACCCACACACACACACACACACACACACACATATATATATATATATATATATATATATATATATATAGCAGTGAAATCAGCTGCTCATGAGCCTGAAGGGTATAAAGCTCCCCTTGTTCTGTGATCCAGAACTAATCATGCAAGATCATCAATTGTCTTGCGGCTAAACGCAGTCAAACTCTCACAGCAATGTTCAAAAAAAGCCTCCCCAAAGAGTAGAGGCTGTTACTGCAGCAAAGAGGGGACAAACTCCCTATTAATACTCTTGAAATGCTGGCATGTCCAAAATGTCTACAAACATTTTGGACATGCCAGAAAAATATCACATATAATTAAATCATGAAATTACTGTCCAATTGGTCAAACTGTCACTGCCACAGATGATTACAAATGACACAGCCTGGTATATCTCAAAATCCTTTTTATTAATCATGTCCATGATTGTCAGTGCCTGTCAGAGCCTACACAAACTCACACTATATCTGTTCACACATGCCAACCCTTCAGATCTCCCTGCAATTGCTGGATTTTCATTGCTCTGACACAGTGTTCTGATACACTGTACCGTGCAAAGGTTTTATTCACCGGAGAGAAATGGTTAGAACATGATTTATCTTGACAATTAGAATGCATTTGCTATGACAAAAAGTAATATAACAATAAATACAAAGACCAGTAATGCAATAAGTAGAGATTTTATGCATGTCCATGTATAGGTTTAAACATTTCCAGGCCTCTCCTCATAGAAGCACAGTATTAACTGTATTTGCCACCTAACACCTGGTTTGGTTAATCAATACATCATTTTGACAACGTGATTTAATACTTTGACAAAGTATTAAATGTAATACTAAATGGAATTTTGCAAATCGATATGATGGCTACAGGCATCACAGAGAAATCTAGAAACAAACAGTTCTTCATACTAACTCACAAAATATCAAATATATTTTAAATTAAGTTCTTATGTCTTATTGTTTATGTGCTCTATTGTAATGATACGGCTTACTTAAGTGGCTTTAATGAATGTGCTTAGGTGCCTAAGACTTTTGCACAGTGCTGAGTTGTGCAAATGTAGCCTTTGAGATTCTACAGTTTGGGATCATGGCAGAGCAAAAGATCATAATAATTAAAATAAGTTACATTTATATAGCACCTTTCACAAACCCAAGGTCGCTTCACATAGCATGGGGGAAAAAAACAAACAAACTACGCAATGGAGGAGGAAGAAAAATGTGTATAATCAACTTGAGGAAAACCCCTTTAGATTCTTTCAACCTCATTTTAATACAGTCTACTGTCATGGTTTTATGATTTTTGTATATTTCACAGTAGACTAGATTTTAAAAGAGCACAGATAGTCAGAGAGGCAAGAAAAAAAAAACAATTCTCAGTTTATTTTGTGCGCAAACATCACTGTACTATCAGATAAGCCCTGCACAAGTGATCGCTTTGTATGTATGAGTAATGAGTCAAATCAAACACTTTGGGTGCTGAAGAAAGATATTTAACAAACGTGAATATTCCCAAACCCTTCTGTCTGTGACATGCGACAGTTCTGTTCCTCAGCAGTGTACTGTGGATAAGGTGTACATTAGCCATCCAGCTAATTAAATTCAATTAAGTTGGAGGCAGCAGTCATGTGAAAGGCTAATTAGTTTAGCCTGGCAGACTTTCTGTCCCTTGGGAAGGGAGCTGTGTCTCACTTCCAATTAAAGCTTGCACAATCAAAACAAATGAAGCTACTAGTGGGCATACGAGGCTGTTACAAGGCCTGAAAGCCCACCTCTAGGGAGAACACAAAGTGTGCGTCCCTTGCAGAGAGTTTGGGGTGGATCACCAGCTCTCCTGGGTTGATTCAGCAGGACTGATACCTGTTGTGGTCAGCCAGATGATAAGTGACCTGTGTTGTGTTTGGAGGTTTAGTGCCAGAAACAGTGCTCCATTTTTTTCCAAGAAGCAAAGGAACAATTTAATATCTGGACAAGTGGAAGACGGATAAGGCTGTATGTAAAGTGGACAGATCAGAACATTTCTATCACAAGTCGTTCCATTATGAATGAACAACTCATCAAGGTCTTCTTCTCTAATTGAAATGTATTGTCCAGTTTGTTACAATGAAATGTTGGTAGCAAACAGCATATTATATCTTAAAGTAGTTTTTAGTAATCAATCATATCACATTTGCTTTAATTAGTAATTAAGTTGCGAGTGAATAGACAATCTAAAGCCGGGAATTTGAGCACAGCTGAAATATATAAAGTTATGTTTCTTACTTTCTCACCTAAACTTTAAAGTAATGTGACGCAGCAAATACTGTTTAATACAGTTTGGCCTACAATAAATGTTTGTGATTTTAACATGTATTGTCATTTAATACATTTACACAGTCAAGTAATTGTGCTGTGAATACAGAAGATACTTTTAACTCTTTAGAAATACATAAATGTGATGTAAAAGAATTGCATATATCCTACAAGCACTTCAAGTTTAAACATCATTTCATTTATTCAGGTTTATTGAACATGAAGGAGAAATGTAAATTATAATATCATTTTTACATTGGATTTATGTAAATGGATAAATATTTTTTTGAGCGTATATTCCCACTGGTGATGTGTAAAATTCCAGTACTGTCTGCAGAGAAGCAGTTTTATATCATGAAGCCCCCAGTATCTGAAAAAGACAAGGGAGTGAAAGGAATTCCGTTCAGTCATTACATGAATGACACCACAAAGGGAGAATCATGTATTTAGACTCTTTGGTTTTTGTCATTTGAGGGGCGGCATGGCTGTTGCCTCACAGCAAGAAGGGTCTAGGTTTGATTCCCTGGCCAGGTAACCAGGGCTCTTTCTGTGTCTAATTTGCATGTTTTCCCCATGACTGTGTGGGTTTCCTTCCACAGTCCAAAGACATGCAGTCAGGCTGATTAAAGATGCTAAATTGCCACTAGGCGTGAGTGTTTGTGCATGTGGTTGTGTATTTGTGTGTGTCTGCCCTGTGATGAACTGGCAGCCTGCCCCTGGTGTTTCCTGCCTTCTGCCTAAGAGCACTGGGATAGACTCCAACACCATCTATGATCAAGAAGGATAAATGGCTTAGAAGATGAATATACTTCTAGTTCATACATGCACACATACTGTCTTTGTACTTATATGTATTCATAAGCACAAACAAGGAAAGAAAATTGATGATTTACATATATGTAAAGGGTAAAAATGAATCAAGTTCTACATATGAATGCTGCAAAAATAAAATAAAAAGTACCATTGTGCAAATTGTACCTCATCGTATTTTAAAAAGATGTTGCCAATGTTTGGGAAGTTGAAGGAAATTGAAGGAAAACATTATTAAACACCATTTAAAAGGGGAAAACCTACAGATCCTCAGTCAGACATCCCTATTGGCACAACTGGTTTAATAATATGTAAGAAGAAAAGATCCTGGAGCCACAACTACCACTCCATGATTGTGAGAATGATCCCAAGAGCACAGAGGTGGGGGCTTCATAGAGCTGCTTCTCTGCAAACCATCCATCCATCCGTTTTCTAAGCTGCTTCTCCCTCAGGGTCATGGGGGGGTGCTGGAGCCTATCCCAGCAGTCATCGAGTGCAAGGCAGGATACACCCTGGACAGGTCACCAGTCCATCACAGGGCAGACAGACAGACACAGACACTTTCACTCACACACAGGGGCAATTTAACATGTCCAAATGTCTTTGGACTGTGGGAGGAAACCAGAGAACCCAGAGGAAACCCACGCAGACATGAGGAGAACATGCAAGCTCTACACAGAGAGGACCCTGGTCACCCAGCTGGGGAATCGAACCCAGGCCCCCCTCGCTGTGAGGCAACAGTGCTACCCACCTCCCCACTGTGGCACCCTTACTTAGGCTGTGTTAAATTCATTTCTTGTAGCCCAAACTGTATTAAACAGTATTTGCTGAGTCACATTACAGGTAACATGTAAACTTTAAAGTCAAATGAGAAAGTAATAAACATAACTTTATATATTTCAGCTGTGCTCAAATTACCTGCTTTAGATTTTCTATTCACTCAAAACTTAATTACTAATTAAAGCAAATGTTTATGTGCACAACACTCCTATTGATGTGCAGCTCTCATGCTAACCATCATGCAAGTTAGCCAGCTAACGCTGTCAGACTCTTCATGCCAAGCTAACATGTTGAGGTCACCTACAATTACAAAAACCATGAACTGTTGATTTGAATATTAATGGAATACATCTTTATATACAGTGTCACAATAAATCCCTCCCATTGGCAGACCTAGCAAGCATGCTAGCTAGTTAGTTCACTGGTTTTGGAGTCAGAAACATTAAAAACGCAAATCAAGTTAATGTGCCTCATTGTTTCATTGCAGTTGCACTGAATAACAAAGGATGGCAGGAGATTGTAAAAATGAAAATAGCCGTTTCAGGTCCACTCTGCCAGATGAAGCGACTTCCTGGTTGATGATGCATTTCCTGTTATTACATATGCACTGCCTCTTAATAAAATTTAGTGGAACAGTAAATCAGTTTTGGACTTATCCAAATTGGGTTGCTTCTAATGAATATAAATAAGTGAAGTATATTTTTATATTTTTATGTTCTTTTATGTTCTCTAACTTTAAAGAAAATATGCTTAATGTTTACGCTGGCCATAAATATTGTTTTTGAGTGTAGCTGTTTCCAAACAGCTGAATTGCCAACAATGAATTTGCAACAAAGTAGTAATGGTACAACTTTGTGGTGTCTGAATCCCTTTTTCTTGTCAAATCAGCATTTTAAAACATATATTTACATCTTTATATGTATAAAAAAATGATATGTATAAAAAAATGCAAAGGTGTTTGAATTCTTGTTTCCCCTGACACACGTCTTAAAGACGCAAAATTCATACTTCATACTTGCTAAACGTTCACTGTAATTGACATTGACGTAACTGATGTGAAGAAGTGCTCTGACACTGATATTTGTTTCTGGCCAGCACCAGCTCCAGAATGTCTGCATCTACGTTAAGTGTGTGGCTACAAAGAGGTTCTCCTGGTTTCAGAGCTCATAAAACAATTGCAAGCTATACACTGTATGTGACCAATGTGCTTTCAATCTGATGTAACAATGAGCTTGTAATGTTTCTACAATGAAGATGACCATGACTCATGTGGAATTTTACATGAAACCTATTAATCTTTTCTACTGTCACTTACATTAGAAAAGAACACAAAGTTAATAGGTTTCATGTAATTATGTGAAATTACTGCTGTACTACTGAGCTGTCAGAGTTGTGCTGAGCAGTAGGTTACATGGTCACTTGAACTTGTACTGAGTACATGTTACTCAATTGCACATCTTAAAAGTTAACCCACTTCTGTGGAATCACTTGACATAACATTGCTAAGTATTATATATTTGATGTAATGTCATGTAAAAATAAATAAATGCACTTGCAAAATTGAGTTGACTTTACTTGTAAAATTTATTTTGTATGTATGAAAAAGTGAAACTTGCTTGATCTACAAATCTGATGTTAAAAGTTGCCTTAATTTTTGTATTTTAAATAAATCAAATCTATTATTTTTTTCAGTATGGTGAACAGTTAGTAATTCTAGCTTTGTTGTACACACATGAGAGAGAGAGAGAGAGAGAGAGAGAGAGAGAGAGAGAGAGAGAGAGCACAAGAAAGAAAATATTTGAGAGTTTACAAATTTTATGGAGGCATTAACCTTCAAATACAATATAAATCTGTTACTTCAAGCTAGCCAACTAATGACACACACAGACAGACACACATAGACATTTCTGTGTTTCAGGCAGTGGTGGACAGTAAATATAATTTGTTACTGTACTTAAGTAGTTTTTTCATGTATCTTTACTTTACTGAAGTATTTCCATTTTGGTTGACTTTACTTTCACTCCAATACATTTCAAAGTCAAGTATCTTTTCTTTTACTCCACTACAATATGCAAAATGTGTCATTCCTTTTGGTTTATGTGTGCATAAAAATGTAACGTCAAATCAAAAGAAATGCAAAGCAAGAGCACCAATCAGGGCACAGCGTGCACTTTGTTTTGAGCTTGTTTTGACTGTTGGACATACTGACCCAGTGCAAGTACGCAGTTCAATGTCAGTGCAGCAGCGTAAAGTTTTGGAAAAGTCTATTCAACATATATGATGAACTAACCTAACTTTGTGTAAATAGACCACAATCTAGAAATATGTACACATATGCAGCTGTGACTGGCATGCTTCTGTTTTCTGATTTTATACAAACATTATTTCATTTTACAGTAAATTTGTTTATGAACAGAGACTTACAGATCAATATAGTACAGGAAAACTAACTTGTGATCCTGAGTTTAAAGCAAGCTTTTATTAAACTTAAATTTGTAACTGAGTTACAAATATATCTTAAACTGAAACTTTGCTTGGAAAAAGTTATTTCAGAGCCACTTGGTTCTACCTAATGGAAATTGCTTGCCTTCAGTGTTTTGTGCTCATGATAAGTTTGATAGGCATTAGCGTCAGATTGATTAATGACATTCTATTAAAAGATTGGTGTTGCAAGAGTGACACGGGAGTATTTTCACCTAAAGTGAGATTATTAAGGACATTAGAGTCAATTCATCTTTTAGTACTTTTACTTTTGATACTTAAGTACATTTGAAGGCAAATACCTTTGTACTTTTACTCAAGCGTAGTTCTAAAGAAAGGAATTCTACTTTTACTAATATTTTACCTTGGGTATCTCTACTTTATCTCAAGTACATGATTTGTGTACTTCATCTAGCACTGGTTTCAGTCCAACTGTTAATTTTACCATTTTTATAGTGTCTTATATGATGAAAAAGGTACAACAGTTTGTTTCTCAACAGTAAGAAGTAAAAACTTCATGCATTACTCATATATTTAACTGCTAATGGAGTCACACACAACCCTTAGGGAAAAACCTTAGCTCCTAAAAGATGATTGATATCAACAGCAAAGTTTAGTAACCCAACACTTTAGTTTTCTCATTCATGCAGCCAGATGGTGAGAGTATGTGGGTGTTTGATGAAAGAAATATTAAGGCTATGCTCCTTCAGGAGTGTTGGACTGTAGGACCGTCAAATTAAAAAGTGAGAAATAGGAATTAAATTACACTGAGCTGTGCTCTTTTTGACTTACTAGAGTTTCAATGAGTTCTTTTACTTCCATAATGTTCCCTAGTAATTTGAATGTACATGATGCTTCTGCATAGCTCTTTATTTAAGATGCCAACCATATAATTATAAAAAATATTAGGCCATTCTCAATATAAAACTTACTGTAAATGCAATGTTTTTCATGCTCAAAGTGAACAAATCTTCATGTATTCATGTAAACTCTTGACACTAACTGTGTAGATGATTAGCTAAGTTATTCTCCTTAGTGTAGGTTTTGCTCGAAATACCAAACTGATACTGAGAAAGCTTCCCTAAAACTGCCCTTAGACATAACTTTTCAAGATTTTCAGAAGGAATGTTATGCCCAAAAAAGGCTATTCATGACTAACGGATTCTACAGATGATAAAAAATAAATGTGAAATAAAATTTTGTTGAATTATTAAAGAAAAAAATGTGGAAGGAAGAGCAGAAATTTACATGTGTGGTGAAACTTATGAAACATGAATATGAGCTATTTTAAAAAGCTCGAGCTGCTCTGACACAGCAGAGGTTACAGTCTGGAAGGCGTTATTATGTACAAGGACAGTCAAGAGTGAGCCAAAAAAAAAACAGCTCCTTAAAGAACAGTGCAGTTTTTAAAACCTTTCCATGCTGCCAGGCCTCAAGTCACTAGATAGATGCAATAATGGACATTGATGCTTCATCATTGTTGGAACAAAATCTCATATCTCCATAAAAGAAGCTTCACAGGAGAATAACAAAACATGTCGGACATGTAGAGCGCATATGCACATATAGTGTATATATCATAGAGATGCTTGCTTCCAGTTCATTTATTATTTCAGACGCACAGGCAAAATTAAATGTTTACTGATGCTTTGTGTATTTCTGAGAGAAACAATTTAGTGCCATTGTTGTTAAGCTTTCAGAAATTATAAGTCTATGTGACAGGTTTGAAATGCTGTATTCTAATTAAATAAATGACAAAGAGAGTGTGATTCAGTCTACCGTAATTATTCTCCACATGAGTGCCTCTCGCACACTCAGTCCTCATTTTATATACAGTTTAATTAATAAAATATCTTTACACAGCGGGAAGTGGGCTTCCTTAGTGATTCTATTCTAAGTTCTAAGCTATATAATTCTTTATATAATGTAAATTGAACTGCTTTAGCAGTGAAAAACAGCCTCCAGTAATGATGATAAGACTAAACAGCTGGAAAAGAGTGAGCTATAACATAGCAATGCATACAGACAACATGAATGTAAAAAAACATGTACATATAAGTAAAAAATGTAGTGTATATTCTAGCCATTTACATGTAAGTATAAAATCTAGTTTTGTTTATGTTACTTAGCACCAGAAGGATACATTTGTATCTGAGGCCTAATAGTTTATTGACCACATACTCATTAAGTGTAACTCATGCTGTAAGACGTAAACATTGATACTTTTATTTTGTGCATTAGGAGAAATAACCAAGCAACAACAACAACCAATACAATGTTAAATACACTGATCAGGCATAACATTATGATCACCTCCTTGTTTCTAAGCTCATTGTCCATTTTGTCAGCTCCACTTACTGTATAGCTAGACTTTGTAGTTCTACAGTTACAGACTGTAGTCCATCTGTTTCTCTGCAAACTTTGTTATCCTCCTTTTACCCTGTTGTTCAGTGGTCAGGACCCTCATGGACCCTCACAGAGCAGGTACTATTTGGGTGGTGGATCATTCTCAGCACTGCAGTAACACTGACATGGTGGTGGGGTGTTAGTGTGTGCTGCGCTGGTGTGAGTGGATCAGACTTTTTAAACAGGAGTTTTTAAACACTGCAGTGTCACTGCTGGACTGAGAATCATCCACCAACCAAAAAAATCCAGCCAACAGCGCCCTGTGGGCAGCGTCATATGTCCACTAATGAACGACTAGAGGATGACCAACACAAACTTTGCAGCAGCAGATGATCTGCAAGGTGGACCGACAAGGTAAGAGGGTTTAATAGAGTGGACACTGAGTTGACACAGTATTTAAATTCTCCAGCAGCACAGCTGTGTCTGATCTACATGTACCAGCATACAACACACACTAAGACACCACCACCACATCAGTGTTACTGCAGTGCTGAGAATGATCCACCACCCAAATAGTACCTGCGTGTGTGGGTCCATGGGGGTCCTGACCACTGAAGAACAGGGTAAAAGGGGGCTAACAAAGTATCAGAGAAACAGATGGACTACAGTCTGTAATTGTAGCACTACAAAGTGCAGCTATACAGTAAGTGGAGCTGATAAAATGGACACTGAGCGTAGAAACAAGGAGGTGGTCATAATGATATGCCTGGTCAGTGTACTCAGTTTTTCATATTTTTTCTCACTTAGGTTAATTAATACAGTACGGTGACCAACCATGAAGTACCGTCCTAGGGAGCCATAAGAACTGTTTAAACCAACTCATAAAAAAGCACAGTTACAACAGCATTGAAAGTGGTCACAAACTCTTCCAAAGGATACTCAGTGACTTAAAGGCAGCAAAGAAAATGTCCCATGGACATAGAGATGAGAATGCCATAGTGAAGGACGTCCTTACCCTACGGGCACCTGCTGAGGTGGTTAACCTCTTGAAATCATTAGCCTTTCAGCGCATCCAACAAAAATGACCTAAAGATATTTCTAGCGGCTGTACAATGTTTCAATCACGAGAGTAGATTCTCCGGCGAATGTCTGACATTGCAGAGAATGCTAATGAGTCTGCTGATAGGACTGTAGCTTGTGCAGAGGCAGAAATTGAATTGAGTCAGGGGATCGGGAGTCTCGGACTTCCCATATGAGAATAGGGACCCTGCATTCGACAGACAAAATGCAAGGGATCCTGTGTGGTGTCCTTGAACAAAATTTTAATGTTTTGACAAAATGGAAGGCCTCATATGAGGTGACCGTTTTCTTTTCGCCATGTCTAACAATAGCTTACTCCCTCTGGGTGAACTGTAAACTCACCCAGCCCTAATTTCTAATATAGATGTACAAACAAGTGCACTGACTCACATTGCTGTGGTTTAAAGCTGGAGGATTTCTTGACTGCATCTTAAACTGTCGACAATCTTCAGATCATTTTGAAGTCAGAAACAGCCACCAAGACACTGAATATACATGTTAGCAGGCACGTCATACGACAACAAATGTGTTTTGTTAGCAATCAATTTTCATTTTAGGTTGTTTAAGATGATGTGCTGGGTGATGTTCACACTAGCCTCAGGTAATAACATGCCCAGCAACCAATGCATAACTGGAATTATGTCCATTTGTGGTGTAAACTGAATCATAATTTGCTAAATAATAAAGCATAAATAAAATGTTTTAATTGAAAGACCTCATGTCACAGTATTTCCATTTTCCCGCTGAGTGTGCCTGTTTCTTACCCTGTGTTGTGGCCATGTGCTTTTGTTTTTGTTTTGTTTCCTGCTTCCCCACCTTCCCTATTAGGATTCTCGCTTGTTTGTAGACTCTGTCGCCTCCTTCTCCCAGGTGTTCCCTATTGTTGGTCGCCTATATTTAGCCCAGATCAGGTCATGGTTGTCTAGTCTTCATGTCACTTTGTTACATGTGGTGGTCATTCACCTGTCCTGTATTTTGTCTGCACAATGTTTTTCTTTGTTTAAAGCCTTGTAGTTTGTTATTTTGTGTTATCAGTGTTAGTTCGTTTTGTTTGAAGTTTTCTAGGGCTTGGACTCAGCCTCATTACTACTCATGACATTTCATCACCTTCAAAAGTGTAAAAAATCATTTATACAGATAGAGATATGAAGTTAAAAGATCCCTGCCTAGCAGAGGTGGACGAAGTACACAAATCATTTACTTGAGTTAAAGTAGAGATACCCAAGGTAAAATATTACTCCAGTAAAAGTAAACGTTCCTCCCTTTACGTCTCCACTTGAGTAAAAGTACTAAAGTATTTGCCGTCAAATGTACCTAAGTATTGAAAGTAAAAATACTAAAAGATTAATTATGACTCTAATGTCCTATTACTGTTTTTGTAACAACATCACATTTTAGATGAAATTACTCCAGTGTTTCTCTTGATAAACCAATCTTTTAATAGAATGTCATTAATTAATCTGATGCTGATGCCAATTTCCATTGGGTAGACTCAAGTGGCTCTGAAATAACCCTTTGCAAACAAGCAAAGTTTCATTTAAGATTTACTTAGTTTAAATAAAAATTTGTTTAAATTTAAACTTTAAGTTTAAGTTTAATACAATCTTGCTTTAAACCCAGGTTCACAAATGAGTTTTCTTTTACTATATTGCATCTGTAGGTCTCTGTTCATAAACATAAACAAGCCAAAACAAATTTACTAATAAAAAAAAAACAAATAGTGTTTATAGAAATTTTTTTAAAAAAAGGCGCAGTCACAACTGCATATGTGTTCATATTTCTATGTTGTGGTTTATTTACACAAAGTTTGGTTAGAGTCAGGAGTTTCTTTCATCATTTATGATGAAATAGACATTTCAAAATTTTACGCTACCGCACTGATGTCGAACCGTGTGCTTGGCTCGGTATGACCAACAGGTCAAAACAAGTTCAGAACAAAGTGATTGGTGCTCTTGCTTTGTGCTTCTTTCATTCTGACGTTACGTTTTTATCCACACATAAGCCAAAAGGAACGACAGATTTGCATAATGTAGTGGAGTGAAAAAATAAGACATTTGACTTTGAAATGTAGTGGAGTGAAAGTAAAAAGTCACCAAAAATAGAAATACTTCAGTAAAGTACAGATACACAAAAGAACTACTTAAGTACAGTAATGAATTACATTTACTTCTTTACTGTCCAACACTGCTTCCTAGTAACACGTGATGAAAACTATAGTGGACCTATCTAGCATGTAGGTCACCTCTTGGTGAACTCTATTCACCAGGTGACCACATAAGACCTGTCACAATGTTGAACCTTGTGCAGAGCAGAGCCTAGGAAACATTGAATTGCCTTTAGATCAAGGCTTTATTTCTAATGTAATATATAGTATTCTCAATTCAATGTAAGATAGACTAAGGCAGTACAGCCTCCTTAGAGACAATGACCATGCCTCAATTGACCACAATACCAGAAAACATGCACTGGCCCCTCCCAGTCCTGTCCATGTGCTCCTTTGTTTTGGTCTTCCATGTGCGTTTGTTTTGGTTTAAGTCCTGCCCCCTGTTTGGTTACTCCGGCCCTGATTGTGTTCACCTGTCCCTCGTTACCCTTTGTTATTTAAGCCCTGTGTTTGGCCTTAGTGTTTGCTGGTCTTTGTTTGATGTATCGGTCATTGGCCTTGCCCTGTGTGAATCTTGTTTGTTTATCATGTCTTAGCCCTGATCTTTACGTATTGGCTCATTGACCCTGGCCTGTTTCGACCACGACCCTGGAATTGCCCCTAATAAATCTCGCTTATCTCAGCATATGCGTCCGCCTCCTCGCTCCGCGTTACAGGTTCAATTCTCGATGTTCCTGTTGTTCATAAAATACATACTATTTCCCCCAAAAAAGTTTGTATGGACCAAATAAGAATATCTGTCTTTCTTTCTCCTAAAAATACAGAGAATCAATCAACCAGATTATAAGTTTCAGATTATCACAGTGAATAAACTGTATCTGAATTACACTCGTCTCCATTTACTCTATTTACTTAAACACATTTTTAACACCGCACCATTGCCGCTAGAGGGATTGTAAGTTGTTAGATGAATAATATATACAAATTAACTTGACCACAGCTCAGCAGTCCTTCGCTCCCTAAGGCACAAACCGAGTATTATTAACAACGCTTCACTAACAAGCTACACTTTGAGAGCACTGGCCTGTGCTTTAACAAGAGCACTTGCTCCCCAAGTTTCTGGTACCCACCTGGGAGATGAGTCACAACACAGAATCTGCAACAAGGCATCAAACATCTTCTGTGGAGTGATATCATCTGCAAAGGCCAAGGGTGACTTCTTCTCACTTCAGAGAAGTGTACCACGCCAGAGGGAAGACATCTGGTGAAGGTTTGACTGAAAGGATAATAAGGGGAACCGTGCAGACAGCTACAATGAAAAAAAGGCCTTGAACTGGAGCCAGAAGCTGTCAAAGAGCACTGCGAAATCAGGAATCTCACTTATTCATCCAGATGTACTGTGGCTTGGAACCTGAACTGATGAACTGAATTGATCTATGGAGGATCGTTGTTTACGGTCATAGTCTGGTCAAATGTCCAGATGCAAGGATGTGCCAAGGTGTTCCATACATTAAGCTGCAAAATAGTCTGCTGCATTTGAAAATACAGCAGCCTTCATATTGGCAAAAGCAACATCACAGGTGTGACTTCTTGTTTTTGAAAAGGTGGACATTTTAATTCCTTGTATATCCAGAGATGAGGAAGAACAGTTAGAACAGTTTTGAACGGGGCTGACCGCATATTATTTACTTGAATAAAGTCATAAATGCTGCACTCTGGAAAAAAAAAAAAGATTGTGTCTTAACTTAGTAACCATGCTGGATTTAATAAATTTACTGAACTTCAAATAATAAGTTAATCTCTTAAAATCTCAGGCTTATTACATACTAAGCAACTACAGGGTCTTCAGTGCAAACTGCTGGAGCTATTCTCATCTATCACTTGGCCCATTACAGAACATAATACACAGATTTTTATTCTGTTAACTTACTGTTAGACGTTTAGTGAACTCAATATCATTGAAGCACAGTTTTTCCTTTTTTAGAAACAAGTTAAGACATCAACATTTTTACAGTAAACTTACAGATGTAAACACAGTCTCATCAAGTATATTGTAAAAAAATCACTCATTGTTTTAAGTCAAACGTGTACAGTAATCATATTGCCTTAAAAACTGAATGAATCAAACTTTAAAAGTAAGGTAATAGAATCTAAAATACAAATTGTTTACTACTATTACTACCTCTACCACTACCACTACTACTACGACTACTACCACTACTACTACCACTACTACTACCACTACTACCACTACTACTACTACTACATTACCAGCACTACTACCACTACCACTACTACTACGACTACTACTACTACTACTACTACCACCTCTACCACTACCACTACTACTACTACTACTACTACTACTACTACTACTAATAATAATAATAATAATAATAATAATGTTTGTTTCTTTGAAATAATGTTAATAAAAATATTATTATTCAAAGGAATTCTCTAGCATTTTTAAGCACTCAGTCAATTACTATGGATGCCAGTTTTGCAATTTTAGTGTAAATGACCCTGAAAAAATAGGCATTTCCTAATTTCTATTGTTTTATTTTTTCTAGGTTTACAGGATTTTTTCTAGGAGTACACATGTAAAAATGCCCTGACTTTTATTTTGCTTCTGTGTGCTACAGAGTGCTATTGTGTATTGTCTCATGTTGCTGTTCATTTGCAAAAAATGGAGGGAAAGCACAGTTAACTTGCTAAAAGTTTCTCCCTGAAAACTTTGCAAACTTAACACCTAGTTGAAAGGTGAACAAAGGAATCTGATAACTTGAGCTAGAATTTGAACTTTTTAGAATACACAAGTGTCTCGATGGTAGTGTATACTGTACATGTGTGATCCATGCAATGTAAGCCTACCCTCCCATGAATGTTCAGCCTTTTTGTTCTGTTATCTTCGTTTTAAATATTCAAAGGGTAAGCTGTTGTATTGTTTTCTGTTTGTTTGTTTAGTCTGTGACATATTGTGTTTTATGGCTTTAAGTAGCAGTGGGTGGTATTAAGTTCATCGTGGTTAGGAGACGGTCAACTCTGGCATTTTACAAATGGAACATTTTGCTTTTGTGCTGTAAACAGTCTCAAGAAGTAAGATATATTTGTCATTATCACCTTTAGTTTGATTGTGTGAATTAATGGCTACAAACCCCTTTTTTATTTGTTGTTTTAATCCAGCTCTTACGGTGAATTCATAAAACCTGAGGCAATAAACCTTCATGAATCATCAGTTCTCAAATTGACCATTATTCATAAGGGATTGCTATATTTAATGCATTTTCACAGGCTTTACTGCTTTCACGCTTCTGTCTGACCACCATGAACCTTAAAAAACCTTTAGGAAAGTGAACATAACTGGATTTGGTTTATTTTCCCTTTTAACATGTTGCTCAATCATTTCTTGCATCTAACTGACATTTAAATTGAGAAAAAAGTGCTTGTTAGAAAATCCCTCTGGTGGAAATGTGTAACTGCATTCAGAAGAACTTTTTGTAACATTGGTTGTGCATCTGACCCCTTCCCCAAGTGGATGAATCTGATTATTGCAAATGCATTCAAACAGTGTTCAAAGAGAACTCAGTCGAAACTCACTGAAAGACGTGTCTGATGTTGTCATCATACAGTATCTTCTTCAGGATGATGTTGATTTTGCATTTGAGACCTAAACATCGAGCCAGATCTTTGTTTTAAGCTTGTATGTATGAGGTTGTCTGAAAAACCGCTGACCAACTTAAAGTACTATTGCAGGCTTTTACAGAACTCCCTGCAGCACATGCACATTGTATTGTAGTATGTTATTCTCCTGAAACATGAGTGCAACATCGACGTTTTTCAGTTTTAATTGCATCTTTCAATTTAGGATTGCATGTACATGATCTTGTACATGGCTCAGTTGGCTTGTCATTCTTCCACAGTCACAGTTAAACAGCGATAACTGGGATAACATAGTGTACTGTGTAATTATATAATGAACTACATCGCTTGCTGATGAATTGTTTATGGGGATTGTTAGTTATTAAATAAATGATTTGGTAAGCAGTGTTATTGAATGAGTTACAGTGATTTTATTCTAGGTGTTTTACACCCCTCACTCTCTCTGGACTCTCTCTCTATTTGATTATGTTATGGATATGTTTTTATTTGATTATGTCTCTCTGAATGTGCCAACCATGCTCTGCCTTCATCTGAAATTCAGCACTGCTCTAATCTTTCTCCAGCACTTTTTGAAACAGGGCTTTTTGAAAGGGGAAGGCCATGCTCTGTATTTTTCCTAAAAGGTATTTATTAATAAAACAAATTCCATGCATTTGTGTGAAATTAATAAAAAAATGATTAATTTAAAGACAAAAACATTTTCTCCAATACAGAAGCGAAACACCTACAAGAGGCAGTGGAAAGAGATCGGTTTCTAGCGCAGTTAGAAAGACAGAATAATGTGCAGGACGGCTTCTAGAGGTAAATATGCACATAAAAATAGATTTTAGCTGCATCCATTTAGTGTTAAGCAGATTATTCACCACATACACAACCATGTGCCTGTGGCTAACGATTAAAGAGGTTTGTTTATGCCCCTTAATTCACTGTGTGCCCCAATACAGCCTAGAAATGTTTCTACTTATTTAGAAATGTATCTACTTAATATTGTGAGTGATGGTGATGGGTAATAGGACTCTGGAAGTGAAATGAGTCTGGGCAGCTGTGCATTGTTAAACTCAAGAATTTGAAGAATTTCTGTATTTAATAGCAAATGCTTTGTACATGTTTCTGAGGTACTTGCATCTTTTGACACACTAGCAATCTTTGGTTTTGTTCTAAATGGCAAACATATGTTGTCATATAACGCATTCTTAAAAATAAAGTTACTAACAAGGAGCCCTTCAATAGATGATGATATGTCTGAAGAACATTCATATACTATAAAATTTCTATTCAAAAAAAGAAGAGCAATATGCCCAGGCCAAGAACCTCTTAGGAACCTTGATTTAAGAGTGTAAAACAGACAAAGGATCCTTGAACTAGCCTCTGAAAAACCGAAAATGTTTATTGACTATCTGTAAGTCACAACTTTACAACTGGCCAAAGTATGTTGTTATGTTATTCCAGACTATTGCCTTTTGACCAAACACAGCAACTGTCTACGAAAGGAGAAAACAGCTGTGGTCATTAACAGCAGTGGCACAGAATGGTTCATTTTAGACGATCACTCAAGCAGACAGAAAGCCATAAAGTGTCCAAGAACAAGTTAATGGTCTGCCTGGGCTCGTGTGGAAAAGGAAAGCAGTGTCAAGAAGAGATTGCAGCTGAGCTGTTGGAGCACAGGTTGTGAATGAAACAGCACAAAGAAGCTCTTCCACACTCCTCAGATGGTGCAGTGGCACCTGTCCCTGTGGCATCACTGTATCCTAGTCTGACAGATTGAGAGAAAAAGAGATCTCTAAGGAGAAAACTGGTGTTGATGAGACTCTGGTGTTGATGGAAGTGGATAATCAGATTGTGATCAGACGAGGACCGATGTACACATTTAAAAGAGATGGCTCTTCAATGGTTCTGTAGTAAAAGCATCGGTTCTTTTTCTATATGGAACTTTAACATGCTGAAATGGTTCACTGCATGCATTCTATTGTTCAGGCTGTTGTATAGGATTCCTTCTAGAACATTTTGAAAATGTTTCTATGTAGTATCAAAAATGTTCTATTGTTAGAAGCTTGACATTGTAAAAATAGCAGAACCCTTTTTGATACTATATAAACTCATTTTCAAAAAGGTCCTATATAGACCCATATATTGTTTTTCCATCAATGTAAAGATTTTTTTCCATGTAAAGAATTATTTAAGCATGAATTCTAAACATTACCCAAGGTTCTGAAGGAACCATTGCTTTTAGTAAAGAACCCTTGAACAACCATCTGTTTTAAGTGTACAAAACAAATGTTCCCAACCTCGAACATTTTGAATTTTAATTTCTAATACTCTTCTCACAGCCCAGGAGAAATGGTTGTTATTGAGCTGATTGCTCATGAGCAGGGAAAGTGTTTGGGTACTCCAGGATCCAGATTAATTTACAGTGGTGATGATAGGAAACAGGGGCCATGATGTCTACAAATATGGCCATTTTATTTACTATTTATCTAAAACAACCAGCAAACCCATGTGTCATCTAAGTTTGTATATGTCATGTGTATATGTCATAACATCCTGCATTCACCTCCCTGCCTTGAATGTCTTCTAAAAATACATTTTGCATTAAAATCTTATTGTAATATTTCATGTAATATACATTTTCTTGAAACTTTTACAATTTTAGAATTTCAGACATCTGGTTCCTATCACCACCACTATGAGCAATTCATACTCAGTGGTTTTGTTTACATGCAAAGATTTTTGCTACATCTGCTTATTAAAGAAGGCAGAGAGGAAGACATCATGTTCTGAAACACATAAGCTGGACGCCTGTCCCACTGCCATCTTTTAAAGTTTAAACATAAGCTTCGTCTCCTCTGCAGACCAACATCAGAAACTTCCGCTACGAAGTGAACGCACACATGCAGAACGTATGTAAACTTTACAATTGACAATGTATTCAGATACAGACATTTATGTGGCTATTATTCTTCTATTTAACGGATTATTTCCAGAATTTCCCACTTCTTTCAATCAGATAAATATTGTATGCCAAATGGTCTCAATCAGACTAGTCTATTCCGACCGAGGTGTAAAGATGGACATATTCTATTCCTGTTGAGCTGTCAGTCAGCTTATTGATGGATTATCAGGCTGCATGTAAACATGAACAGGGTCACGCCTCCTAAGTAGTGTTCCTACTTCCCAGACTTCATTTCCCAGAACACCCCACCTGATCACGTGACCCCATATTGCCTTCACGTGACTCTTCACCGGTTCACTTCACCTGATTACTGATTCAGCTCACCTGTTAAGCTCACTCTATAAATCCCCCAGCTTACTTCTACTTTGTGTGGTATTGCCTTTGTTTCACAGAGCCTTGTTGAGCCTCCCAGTCAGTTAATTTGCTTGTCTGTTATGATCCTTACTTGTTTGTTTTTGACCTTGTCTTTAAGCTTGCCCTCTTACTATAGTTGCTGTTTCTGGTTTGACCTTTTTGTCTGGATTTTGGACTTTAACTTGATGATGACAAATAAAAAGTGATGACTTGCTGCTAAAAAACTCTCTTAACCCTCAAATGCTTGGGTGTTTTGCCAAATTGGGTCTTTAGCGACCCAGCACTTATACCTGACACAAATTGATCTACCAAGAATAATCTATATAATAATAAAATAAAATGTTTTATATTCTGGTTTGACACAGTTGAAGACAACTTGTACACGGATATTTTGTCATGCGAAATAGACCAGATCAGGTGTTAGGGGGGGTGAGATCTTGAAAACCTCCAAAGAAAAATGATCCAATCATGATTCAGACCACCCCCTGCTCCCTGCTTATGGTATTTAGGTGAATAGAGCCATGTGACCTCTCCCGTTGGACAGACATGACAAATAATGTTTTGATTTATAATGTTGGGGAACAGTTAGTGGGAAATTTGTCACATGAAAAAGTATGGTCCCACAGCAGCATTCAAAGATTTCAAGTCTGGTTCAAAGATTTGAGTCTGTGATGGCAACACGTTGCTCATAACCAATTCCATGTTGCTTTTTTGCTATTCACTGATCAGAAACTGTATTGCAGAAAGCAGATTATAACTAATTGTTCAATATTTTATATAGACACTTACTGGACACAAGTTGCAATACAGCTCTAAAGCAAATGGCAAAAACCTAATTTGGGATGTCACAAAATCACCTCTACCTCAATTGGGTGAAATAGCAACAAAAGAAACAGGAAACCAGCAGTACAAATGGCAGCTGTTCAAACAGAAACAGGGACAGTGAGCTGGAAACTGTAATGCAAAGAGACAAAGTATTCACATCACAGAGGGCATCCAGATCATACTGCTGATGCTTGAAAGGGGATGCTTGGAGCAATGCAAGTAATTGTCACCAGAGCAGCAGATGCAGTGACAAAAAACTAATAGAGTCTTCTTTCCCTCAGTACAAGAGAGGAGTGAAGGACTTCATGCCACTGGGCTTCAAAACAATTTCTTGTTGGACAACAGAGCAGAACACTGACAAAGACCAAACTGTGTTGGTGCAGTCTGAATCAGTAGAATGTCAAATGAAACCTTTTATTCTGCAATTTGTGTGGCACAACGTGGCTTCAGTTGAATTATTTTGAATTCAAAGAGGTGAAAGTAACGGATCTGAACAAGTCTGATTTAGCAAAACATTCTGATGCTTCTGATAAAAGGTACATGCCCTGCAGTAAGTGCAGTCTATTTTCTTCACAGGCACAGTGCCCCCCCATTGTACTACTGACTTCCCCATGAGCCGAATATCCATTAGGGCATTCTTCCAATAATTTATCAACTTCAAGACGGAAAAATACTGACAAAGCCACAGTGCTTCTAACAGCCTCATATGGCCAGTGAGAAAGGGAAGTGGCCCCTGCCCCCTCACTGTTGTTATCTAGTAATCAACACATTGGAAATCTGACAGCACTGCTTGAAAACCCATCTACCACATGTCATACCTTGAAGTCAGAACATCAATTGTCATCTACATGGCTGATAGCTTCTCGTGAGCTGTACTAGTACCTGCTTTGAGTAGTCTGCACCATGAATGCTCAGTGAATTCACAAAAAAACTGTTTTTGAAGAAGAAAACTGAAGGTTAAAGAAATGCCCTTACTGATGAAGTGACAGAAAGGATGCGAGAGAAGGCTCTTACAGACAATCAACCCCCTACTAATATACAGTAGAGGGTGACACATGCACATAAACAACCAAAGCATCTGAAGTGAGATGCAGAAAAAAAATTGAAAAAAAAATGATCCTATATGTAAAATGGAGCCAAAGTGTGTAAAAATGTAACGTCAAAACGAAAGAGGTGTGAAGCAAGAACATTAATCTGGGCACAGCGGTCACTTTGTGTTGAGCTTGTTTTGACCTGTTGAACATGCCAACCTAGTGCAAGCACACAGCTCAATGTCAGTGCAGCAGCATAAAATTCTAAAATTTTAAAACATAAATGATGAACTAACCTAACTTTGTGTAAATAGATCACAATATCGAAATATGTACACATGTGCAGTTCTGACTGGCATGTTTCTTTTTTCTGAATTTATACAAACATTTCATTTTACAGTAAATTAGTTATTGCTAGTTGATGTATATGAACAGAGACCTACAGACGTAATATAGTTAAGGAAAACACATTGAATCTGTGTTTAAAGCATGTTTTTATTAAACTTAAACTTGTGACTAAGTTACAAATAAATCTTAAACTGAAACTTCGCTTGTTTGCAAAATGTTATTTCAGAGCCGCTCGGTTCTACCTGATGGAAACTGCCTTCAGAGTTTTGTACTTATGATAATTTTAATAGACACCAGCATCAGACTAATTAGTTACATTCTATTAAAAGATTGATTCACTAAGTTGACACTAGAGTACCCATCCCATCCATCCATCCATTTTCTAGGCCGCTTCTCCGTCAGGGTCGCGGGGGGTGCTGGAGCCTATCCCAGCAGTCTTCGGGGCGGAAGGCAGGATACACCCTGGACAGGTCGCCAGCCCATCGCAGGGCAGACAGACAGACCCAGACAGTCACTCACACCTAGGGGCAATTCAGCATGTCCAATTGGCCTGACTGCATGTCTTTGGACTGTGGGAGGAAACCGGAGAACCCGGAGGAAACCCACACAGACACGGGGAGAACATGCAAACTCCACACAGAGAGGACCCTGGTCGCCTGGCCGGGGAGACACTAGAGTACATTTACCTAAAATGAATTAATGAAGCAAGAGTCTTGTTACAAACGATAACAGGACATCAGAGTCATAATTAATCTTTTAGTACTTTTACTTTTGATACTTAAGTACATTTGATAGCAAATACTTTTGTACGTTTACTCAAGTGGAGGTCTAAAGGGAGGAACTTCTACTTTTACTGGAGTAATATTTTTCCTTGGGCATCTCTACTTTAACTCAAGTACATGATTTGTGTACTTTGTCCGCTGCTGCCAATACATTTTCTGCTAGCACCTCATCTAGACATGCATCTGAAGATTTTTTGCATTTTAGAATAAACAGATATTTGAAGCTTGTAACATGTTTTGCCTTGTGTGTGGGAGTTTTACATAGACTCTGTAAACAGCTCTGTTGCAGAGCTACTGTCATTTTCCATTTCTAACAACTGAGTCAAAAGCTCCAAGTTCCATGGTGTGCACATCACCTGGACCCTCAACACCCCCCTGCCTCACTAAGAAGCCCAGCGGCAACTTCACTTCTTGTAGAAGATGAAAAGAGTAAACCTCCCCCCTTCTGTCTTCACTGCTTTCAGGCCAACAATAGAGAGCATCATGACCAGCTGTCTCACTGTCTGGTGTGGGTACAGCACCATCTCAGACTGCAGGACTCTACAGTGGATTGTGAGGACAGCTGAAAAGATCATCAGGGTGTCTCTACCCACCACTGACACCTCCTACCACAAGCGCTGCAACCCCAAGGCCACCAGCATTGTAGATTACCCCTTCTGCACCTCTCATTTGAATGCTTTGACAGGACCATAATCTTTCAGTTGTTATTTTCCTCACCAATTCTTCCCAACTGTAACAAATCAAAACATCATTTATTAATGTCTCTTCCTAATTATGGTTAGTTAATCTAATGTAGAAGACCTTCAGTTCAGCTCATGGAGGCTTAACCAATGGAAGAGCTCACTTGGATATATGTACCTAACATGGGGGTGGGGGGTCCTGTTTGGACAATTTTTCATTGGGTGCTTCAAGATATCTTTTTTTTTCTCCACCTAAAACTTAACAATGAAAAACATTATTAATGCAATACTCGCAGGAATTCAACGCAACAAATGTAAGTCATTTAAAAGAAAAAAAAACATAACACACATATTTTGTAGCTCTCAGAAAACGTTAGGCCCTGTGGGGTTCCTACTGCTGTAATGTCTGGTGTAGTCAGAAGTCTAGCTGTGGACACATTTTCAGGTAAAAGCTGTCTTTGGTGAGAGAGCTACAGACCCTCACATAGTTAAGACACCGCTTAAAGTGTTCATTACACAAAGGAGCTTGCCATGTCACATTGACTCACACCAGGGATTCCATTTCACTGAGATAGCCTGCCAGGAAATCTCCACTCCCAGAATCACCAAGTATTGTCTGGTAAAGCACAACACATGAACTGAGTGATCAAAAACATCTTTCAAATAATAAGAGGGCTCAGCCAGACCACAAGCACAACCACTGAGGTTATGCGGAATCAGTGACACTGCCAAGAAAATGTCTGCTTTGACAAATATTCTACTATTATATATTTTCCTATTTGGGAAAAAAATGCCTCCCTGATACTATTGTCTTGATAAAAGCAGACTTTTGTTTACACTGATAAAATTCTGCAATTTCAACAACATTCTGTCTTCAAGCTAGTAGGATCATTTCAATGTTTTACACGTTTATGCAGCATCCTGAATTAAACTCTGGAGAAAAAAAAAACAAATTAGATTAAAAAGCTGATTATCTTGTATCAAACATCTTATTGTATGGCCACTGTAATATCACTGCAACAATTTCATACTAATGAAGATCATGAACATAAACAGACTCAGTAGCTATTCAATAGCTTACCTAGCACAGCCTGTACCAGCATATGAGATTTAGTTAGTTCATATTTATTTATTTATTTATTTAGGTCAAATATTTCATTATGTCAGAATATGTTGTAAAAACTTTGACCTTGTATCTGATTACCACTACAAACCACTACAGTCTCTGTGGGATTTTCAGTGCTCCAGCTAACAATGGTGGACTTTTCCAAATGATTTTTAATCATGATTTTGACTCTTTATAATACATATGAAATGCTATTTAAATGCAAACTGCAAACTCTTTCATTTTCAATTGGAAAGAATTGTGAAGTAATATGCAACCCCATGTCCAAAAAAGTTGGGACTGAGGCTAATGTGCAAATCATGTAAACTATATTCTAAAGGAAAATACTACAACCTATCAAATGTTGAAACTGAGAAATTTGATTTTTGAAAAATATATGCCTGTTTTGAATTTGATGCCAGCAACACTTTCCAAAAAAGTTGGGACAAGGTCATGTTTACAACTTCATTAACAGCACTCTGTCAGCATTTGGGAACTGAGGAGACTGACTGCTGTAGTTTTGAAAGTGATGTTTCCCCGTTCTTGATTGATATAAGATTTCAGCTCCTCAACAGTTCGGGGTCTCCTTTGTTGTATTTTTCCATAACCCTCCAAATGTTTTCAGTGGGTGACACACATTAATGTGAATCACATAACTGACCTGTTGCCAATTAACCACCAGGTGTTATTTTGTATTACACAACTTCAATTGCTTGTTGTTGCCCACGTCCCAACTTTTTTTGGAATGTGTTCTTGCCATCAAATTCAAAATGGGCAAATATTTTTCAATAAAAATGCATTTCTCAGTTTCAACATTTTGATATGTTGAATTTATACTTTTTCAATGAAATATAGGGTTTAATTGTTTTGCTGTTTTGTGCTACATTTAAAAATGCATTGCATATATCATTACTCTAAACAAACATTACATATGAATGCTGTAAATATTAATTACAGTAACTACCTGCCAGTTCTACTGAGTGATTTTTATCTAATTGAATACCAAAATAAATGTACACATTCTGTTCAATATACAGTAATTTGAAAGTTCCTGGACTAATTTATTAGTTACTGAATAACTGAACAATAATTTGCTCCTTCCCAATTCCTTCTATTTTGAATGTTACAGAACATCAAACCACTTTCAATGATAGACAAAAACAACCCCAGTAAACACAATATGCTGTTTTTAAATGATGGTTTCATTAATTAAAAAAAAAAAATGCTGTTCAGCCTTACCTGGCCCTGTGGAAAAGTAACTGCCCTATTAGCTACTAAATCCACCAGTGACCCAAATTGTTGCAAAACAAAGTCATTGAAATCTATCAGCTTGGAAAGGCTTACAAAGCCATTGCTTGGGCCCCGTTATATCCGGCATAAAGCTAACACATCATTCCACTACACGAGCATTATACCAGCAGTCAAACATGGTGGTGGTAGTGTGATGGTCTGGGGCTGCTGTGCTTCTGCAGGTCCTGGATAGTTTGTCTGAATCAATGGAACCATGAATTCTGCTCTGTATCAGAAAATACCGAATGAGAATGTCTGCCCATTAGTTCCTGACATGAAGCTCAAGTGCAGTTTTGTTCATCAGGACAATGAGCCGAAGCACACAAACAAGCCCACCTCTGAATGGCTCAAAAAAAAAATTGGGTTATTTTTTAGGCTTTGAAGTTCTGACCTGAGTCCCATTGAGATGCTGTGGCAAGACATTAAACAGACAGCTTATGCTTCAGTAAATGAAATGATTATTTAAAAGCTGTTTTGTGTTCACTTGTGTTGCCTTTATAAATTTTATATATATATATATATATATATATATATATATATATATATATATATATATAGAGAGAGAGAGAGAGAGAGAGAGAGTGAGAGATTATTGAAATTAGCTGGATGATCTGAAAGATTTAAATGTTCCAAATTAGCGAACTAGAAGAAATCAGATGGGGCAAAAACTTTTTCACAGCACTGTAGTTGACCTAGCACAGATATGCCAACAAACATGCATCAGCAGTCCCAGTTTTTATGCATTTGTGGTCTTGAAAAAAGTTCTATTTATCCACTGGCCTAGTAATTATATGGTAGACTGGCCACTGAAAGCATCTGGGGATATTTCACTACTCCGAGACTCTTATGTTATTATAGTTATAGAATGCCACAGCTGTGAGGATGATTGAAACCCTGATTTCATAACCTCATTCTCAAACTATTGTAATTCTCTTTTCATTGACATTTCTGGTAAAATCGTAAATAGATTTCAACTTATTCCGGATTCGGCTCCTGAGCACATACAACACACATACACAAACAGTTACACCGGCTGCCCATTTTACAAGTATAAACTTCTACCTCTTACATTTAAAGAAGTATACAATCCCTTCCACCCCCACCCACTTCCATGCCCCTGCCACAGAACTCCTACATACCTACACATGAACCTGCTCTCTCTGGTTTACCAGCACTGGCCTATTTGCGGCTCATAGGTCTAGAAGAATATCCATGAGCGCAGAACTTTCAAAACGGTATAACTTTGGACTGCCATCCCTCAGTCTTTCCACGACTGTTCTTGCTTTCTCTGTTTTAAAGACCCGGGTTAAAATGGACCTTTTCTCTCATTATTTTCACCTCTCTTGTTCCAAATGCCATTTCTTCAAACTGTGTGCGAGGAAGGCGTTATGTAAGCGAAAGGAGTTGTAATTATGATATTTGACAGGTTGCTGAGAAACTGTATTGTAACCACAAGCTGACGCCTTATTATTAACACAAGACAAACTGCACTTTTGAAGTAAATCTAACAGGGCATTAATTTTTTACTATGAATCCTGCATCACGTCGGTGTGAGAAGTCAAAGTAAATAAAGATTTAAAGCTGTTACAGCTGTGCTAGAACAATTCAAGTATTTCCTGGCCTGCAATACCTGGAAGGAGCAGGGAGCAGTAAGGGGGGCAACCAACTTTCTTCCTCATCATTGATTCCTCTTCAGCCGTGTTCCGCTGTAAGTACACTGGTGCAGTATGGCTGCTGCTTTACATTGGTTTTCTGTTAGTTTTGTATTGTTTGTGTATTTGTTTTGTTGTTTGCCTGAGAAGGCAACCTGAGCCATTATATCCACTGAGATACTGGCTGAAAGCGGTTTTCAAACTGTAGCTCGGGGGCTTATTGGACTGGCTGTTTATGTGATGCTGCGTCGAGGCTATTATGCGGCCGGGACTGGCCGCTTGGGTGACACTGTGGCGCAGCTGCGGGGCTCTCTGGACCAGAGACCTAAACATTGCATGACCTGGGCTGGCTGCTTGGTTGATGCTGCACTACAGCTGTGAGGCTACCGGTAGTATCCGGCTGCATGAGCAGTGCTACACTGAGCTACGAGGCCTCTCGGGCCGGCCGCCCTGGACTAATGCTGTTCGGCTACAGGAAAACGCTACATCTTCAGCCTTCGAGACTTTCCAGGCTGGCCTTCTGTGTGATGCATCCTAGTTGCAGCATAAGACTTTCCCTCGCTGCTAAGGACTCTTTCTGGCTCTGACTCTGTGATATGGTCACTGAAATTTCTTTCGTTAGCTGTGGGAACTGTGGGGTGTGTGTGTATGTGTGTGTGTGTGTGTGTGTGTGTGTGTGTGTGTGTTCTGTATTGTTGACTATGTATTGATTGTAAATAAAAGTGGTGATGATGATTCATTAAATGCATGTTGCTAAGAGAGCTTGTGTTAGCTAACCTTCTGCTCACATATCTTCCCTTGGGGGGGGTTAGTACTGCTAAAAGTTGTTTTAAATTCAGTTAATTGTTCAATATGGGTTTATATTTGATGTTAGAGCATATGTTTGTCAAAAACAATGGCATTATATAGAGTAATTTGTCCATTTCTCTAAAACCAGTGAACATGTGCTACCTAGCTAAGTGAACAGTTAATGGTGCTGTAGCTACAAAGCACCCATTTTAGCAGATAGAACACAGTAAAGCTACATTTTGTTCATGTTGCATAAGCACTAATAGTGTGAGAACAATTCATTTGTTTAGGATAGTAAACGAAAGGAGTATGTAATGTCTAGCTAAGCTGTAAAAGGTGAATTTTGCAGATTTATATCTGTCGTATTTGACTAATTGTTGCTGAATGCATTGCACAAGAGAAAAGAAATAATATAAACATTCCAGTTAGCGTTCTTTTATGCTTTGGAACAGATTGCTGTTGAATTCTGATGGTTTTGTAATCTTGTGGGTGCGGAAACCAGACAACTGATGCAAATAAGCTTGTTTAATACTTTTAATTCACTCATTAAATGAGTGTTGTGAAAAGAGCTTGTGTGGGGAACCTTCTGTTCACACGTTTACTTTTCTTAAGTTATCTTTATTAGTCCTACAATGATGTATGTCGGCTCAGGGGACTAAACCAATGACCTTTTGATCACAAGACTGGTTCCCTAACCTTCAGCCCATGACTGCGCTCATTGCCAAAAAATGCTAATGTAAATGCTGATTCTTTTTGAAGAAGGGCAGGACACTGTGAATGTAAAGTAACCATTTAAGCTTGTCATTAACATCACTGTAAGAAAATTCAATGTAAAACTACAGTAAATGTCTGGCTACTAGTTCAGTTACTTTAAAATATTAAAATATACTACATTAAATATAAGTAAATAACAGTCCAATAGCACTTGGATCACAAGACTGTGAGGATGCAGCTGTATTACTGTTTACTTATAGCAATAAACTGTAATCTTCTGTATGTTTACATAACAACTGTAAAATCATGGATCAGTAGCCGGTAAATTGTTGCAAATTTACTTCTGAAAATATACTTTTACTTTTATCTTAATAAATAAAATCAATGAATATATTTATTTGCATGTGTGCGCAGAATATCTCAATTTTTATGCAGAGAATATATTGATTTTTTTTAATGCAATTTTACCTTTGCTTATAAATTGCAAAAACATGACCAAAACTACATCTGGCAATATCAGTATACACTTTTTTGTCAGCACTTCAGGTCTCTGGCATTTCAATAATTAAGAAAAAAAAACTGTGTAAAACTTTAAAAGTCATCAGAATAAAATGTGTTTTTTTTTTTATTATTACTTTATTTAAATTCTTATACCTCTTTAACAGTCATAATGCTGTATAGTACACCTCAACATGAATCGCTGTGTTTTTACAGGAAATATCCCAAGATGAGTTGATTTCACAATAAAATGATGAATACAGTATTATACTGTAAAAAAACAATTAGTGGTGAACTCTTGTTATTAACAGCGTATATCATTAATAGTGTATACTTTAGGTCTGCATTCTGTGAGACAGTGTATAGCAGTGAGTTCTGTGTAACTAAATTCTTCACAAAAGTTCTTGCTTTGTGACCCATTAGTGACTCATTGCTTCCTACAAATATGCACTCATTACTTACTTCAGGCTGTTAGTCTGCCAGAATTACAGCTGTCTGCAACTGCAAGCTGTCATTTTTATTTGTATGCTGAAAGCTACTGTCAGTGTGTTTTTTATAAATAAATATTATTGATGTTGTCACACTTCTGTTAAAACTTGTCAACTTAAAAGTTGACAAGACTGTAGTCTGCTTAAAAGTTGACGAGAACAGTACATCCGTGTAATGAATGATGTGTTGGTCCTAAGCTGTTATGATTTAATGAGCTGTTTTTGCTAAACACATGTATGTTAACACAAATAAAACTGACTTATGAAAACAACAATAAAGCAACAACAAATCAACATAAAATGGCATATTATTCTCCATAAAACAGAGAAACTAGCTCATGCATTTATCACCCCTGGGGCAAAGTACTTCCACTAGGTGCCTCAGCAACCTACAGTTTACAAGTCCTGAAGGCAGCAGTCAAAGTGCTTACGACAAACAGAAAATACTTCTATTCTACTTTTCATTGTCCCAGTGAGTGAACTCTATTATCCATTATCGTCTGCCATGCCTGCTTCTTTATTGACACTTTGGAAAGATAATTATGGCAAGGCTGTTTCCTACAAAGCCCTCTGCTACAGAGTAACCTTCGTGGCAGGGTTACAGACCCAGACAGAATCTCACTCTTTATGTCTAGACTGAAAACCCAGTAGTTTAGTTGGGCTTTGAGCTACGATTGTTTTTCTTTTCATATGAATGTCAAAATAGGGGCTTCGTAGACACAGATTCATGATATACACTGACCAGGCTTAACATTATGACCACCTCCTTGTTTCTATGCTCATTGTCCATTTTATCAGCTCCACTTACTGTATAGGTGCACTTTGTAGTTCTACAATTACAGCCTGAGGTCCATCTGTTTCTCTGATACTTTGTTAGCCCCCTTTTACCCTGTTCTTCAGTGGTCAGAACCCCCATGGACCCTCAGAGAGCAGGTACTATTTGGGTGGTGGATCATTCTCAGCACTGCAGTGACACTGTACAGTGATGCTCTGCTATAATTTAGCTTTCAGCAGCCAACAATGTCTCAGCACATGTGAATCTTCTACAAGCCTGTTGGAAATGCATCCCAGGTGGCTTTAGATTAAGTGACCCATATCAGTCCCACAATGGGGAAATTCCACCTCCGCATATAACCCGTCCATGCAGTGAAACACCACATACACACTAGCAAAGACACACACTAGGGGGCAGTAAGCACACTTGCCCAGAGCAATGGGCAGCCCTATCCGCAGCACCAGGGGAGAAGTTGGGGGTGCCTTAGTCAAGGGCACCTCAGTACCTAACTATCAGCTCAGGTGATTGAACCTGCAAACTTCCAGTTACAAGGTTGGTTCCCTAACCTCTAGCCCAGGACTTTGCTTCTCAGTAAGCAAAGGCAAAGGGGAAGTTAAAAATGACTCGGTTAATACTTTTTTGTATTTTTGACTGGGCATAATTCCATAGGTTATTTCATAATTGAGGTCCCTTTAAATATTCCAAAAATATGTGTCTAAATGTTTGACTGATGCTGCACCTAAAAATATACTATATCTTCTATGAACTCTACACATACTGCCTGAAATGGTGCTGAATGCAGATCCTGATGTGATATTCCTGCAATGGTTCTTGCAGGCCTCTTGACCTGCTTTGAGTCATTTACATGTGTCATTCACCCTCCTGCTGCAATAAAAAGCCTCACCTGGATGCTCTAGAGATTTTGACTAATAGTCTAACATTACATCCCTCTCAAACTTCTGATTGTCATGATTTGTAATTAGCTGCACATCTGCCAATCCCCACATGAACTTTTAACCTGATTCTTCATGTTCAACACCTGCCTGAAGCTCAGAGTGAACTTCAAGAAAAAGGTAACTTTATTTCATTACAGTTACAGAAAACAAATCTGCAATCAGATTACAAATACATAACAATTTCTAGCAGGATTACATTCAAACCAGTCTTCTAAGCTGCTTCTCCTTCTAGGTCACAGGTGCTGGAGTTCATGGACATGCAAAAACACACTATATTTTAAAAAATTGGAACATGCCTTCAACGTGGTGGTAGTATGAGGGAAGACTGCTTGAGGGAGGAGGGAGAACTCTAAAAACTATGGCTGGAGTTCTGGGCAGATTATGAAGGCCAGACCCCCTTATAGCTTCAGAACTGATCCAGTACTGAGGAGCAGGAAGGAGATGGGGTGGCGGTGGGGACTGCAGGAAGGTGAGGATGTGAATTTACAGGGTGTTCAACTGGAAGAAGGAATCTTCCTTCCCTCAAACTTTAGTTGTAATATAACTGCATAAACAGTTTTGGTAGACAATTCTATGTCTACAGTATTATTTTATTTCATATAACAATGCAGTTACCTTGTTTGCTTGGTTTAAAGACATGTTGTTAAAACATGTTTCAAACTTGTGTTTATTTAACCTCTTCACCTCCTTGAGATGACCAGTGGTTCCAAAACTCACTTTGTCATATTCTTCATAACTTTAATATTTCATAAGCTAGATTCAAAAGGTAGGTGTCCTATTAGAGCTGTAACTATCCTCTTTCCAGTCAAATAGATGGGTGATGTAATTTTAAAACCTGAGAAGAAGAAGAAGCTGAACTCACTTTAAAAAGAAAAAAAAAATTCTACTGAAAGTCGACCCATTTTTCCACAAATCTTGGCTATAAACTACAAACAGATGGTGCCTCTTCAGTGAACTGCTCTGTAAAAAAAAATTGTATAAAATAATACAAAGAGCATCTAAGTTTTTTGGCTTTCAGCAGTAAACTGTAAGCATGTAGCAATATGTGTATGATCAAAAAAACACATTCTCTGTTCATTTGAGGGGAGCTTTTAAGTAAATAAATAAATAAAATGTACATTAATCCATGCAGTTACTGAATAATTTGCCTTACGATTTTGTCATGTAAATTTAGATGCACAAACCAAAATATACCCCAGAGAATAAGAAGTTAATGACATGATTTTTTAAAAGGTGACAAAATAATCAGATTATGTTACTTTAATCTAGTAATCCTCTGGATTGGGTCACAATTACATCTTAACAGGTTATAAATTCTTTTTAAGTAACCCTGTATATGTCAAATCAGTGGTCTTCCAGATCCTCAGCGACTACCAGATCCTACAGCACAGATCTTTTCTGTCATAATCCGAGTGCCCCATTACACATACATTTTTACAATTCATATTATTGGAATTCATATACATTGAAAGTACAACGCTAATTAAAATGAATTTAACCATTTTTTTATAAAGATTAATAAAGATTGACCAGAGTCGGGAAAAGTTACTCCTCCTTAACAGTGTTGATTTGTATACATAGCATAATACCATCAGTGCACACTGATAATAGTCCTTAGTTCTTTGCTGTAGAAAACACTGTCAAAAGTGCAGACTGTGTGTACAGAATACAGAGCACTTTAAAGTGAATTGAAATGTAATGTTTCTGCTGTACATTGGCTGGGTGCAGTTGGTAGAGTGCAATAGATGAAAGTGAAGAGTTAGACTGTGGTATCAGTTCATGTGTGAAGAACTGTCAGGTAGATCTGTTGAGGAGTCTGACTGCCTGTGGGAAGAAAATGTTCATGAATTTGGAGGACTTGGCCCAGATGGAAGCCTTCTTCCAGATTGGAGGGGTATGAACAGTTTGTGTGAGGGGTGGGAGGGATCCTTCTAATGCTGTAGACCTTCTTTATGCCCCACTGTTCTGTCAAGATGTCCTTCCTTAATAGAACATCCTTACTTGACCCTGCAATGGACTAGGCAGCTCTCACAGCAGTACTGTCCTGCAGTTTCTATACAAGAGTTGCTACAGGTCAGAATGTTCCCTGTGACGTGTCTGTAGAAGCAGTGGAGGGTGGATATTATGGATGTATAATATTATCAGCACATCTGTTCACAAAGAAATTAATGGTCGTTCAATGTCATTTTACAGGGATTTACGGAGAGATGAAGAAGAATCAGACGCTGAAGGCTGGTACAAGCACAGCACAAACGTAACTCAAAATGTGCCTTCATGCAACCACAATATATATTCATATTGGGTTTTATTTATCAAGTTGTGTACGGTCAAATCTGAACGTGAAAAATATCACCTATCAAAAAATTTGAGTTTTATCTTTGGCCTATCTGTATGATCAAACTCATATCTGGTAGGAATGTGTGCAAATCTGAGTGCGCTCATTTAACAATGTATAGAAAAAAAAAAGGATTTATTGGTTATCTATTCAAAGCTAGGGTGGCACAATGGGTACCGCTGTCACCTCACGGCAAGAAGGGGTTCGATGGTTCGATTCCCCAGCCGGACGACCAGGGTGTCTGTGTGGGTTTCCTCCCACAGTCCAAAGACATGCCGTCAGGCCAATTGGACATGGTAAATTGTCCCTAGGTGTGAGTGTGTGAGTGACTGTCTGTGTCTGTCTGTCTGCCCTGCGATGGACTGGCGACCTGTCCAGGGTGTATCCTGCCTTTCGCCCGGAGACTGCTGGGATAGGCTCCAGCACCCCCCCGCGACCCTGACGGAGAAGCGGCTTAGAAAATGGATGGATGGATGGATGGATGGTTATCTATTCAAAACTAGGCTGGCACAATAGGTAGCGCTGTCACCTCACAGCAAGAAGGGGTTAGATGGTTCGATTCCCCAGCCGGGCGACCAGGGTGTCTGTGTGGGTTTCCTCCCACAGTCCAAAGACATGCAGTCAGGCCAACTGGACATGGTAAATTGTCCCTAGGTGTGAATGTGTATGTATGTATGTCTGTCTACCCTGTGATGGACTGGCGATCTGTCCATGGTGTATCCTGCCTTCCGCCCAATGACAGCTGGGATAGGCTCCAGCACCTCCCATGCCTCAGAAGGAGAAGTCGCTTAGAAGGTCTGTGTGTGCGTGTGTGTGTGTGCGCAAAAGTATAGTCAATATCATCTGTAATACCAAAACATATAATAAATGAGAATATAACAAAAATACTAATCATTTGTGTATGGAAGTCCAGCACAAAAGTGGATCTACTTATTTTACATGCATATTATTCTAAACAAATGCTGCAACTATGTCATGTTCTTTTTAAATCTATATCACACTGTGTTTTGTTTTATGTTATTGACCAAAAAGTCAACAAAACAATCCAAAACATAGCTTGTCTGGAATCAGCTCATATACTGCAATAATACAGCAGTTAATATGTCCATCCATCCATCCATCCATCCATCCATCCATCCATCAATCCATCATCTTCCGCTTCTCCAGGGTTCGGGTCGCGGGGGCAGCATCCTAAGCAATGAGATCCAGACCTCCCTTTTCCCAGCCACTTCCACTATGACATTTTAGAAAAATAATCAAACTACACAATCGCATCAATCTATTGTCTTATATTTCAGGTTTTTCTTCCTAGTCTTCATAATTTTAATACTATAAAGCTTGGTCAGTAGGGAGAATGCACTGCTTGACCTCAAACTCAGCCTATGAGCACAGCCATTGGCTCAGAAGCCACTGAATGCTGTCATTTTATTGCCTCCCTACTGAAACAGCTGCATGATATTGGGTCTGCTTTACATAAATGATATGTAAATGAGGTGCTGGTAGGTTGACACTTAATTTCATGCACTGAAGCTGATTCATCATTTGGACTTAAATCTCTACTTGTTTCCACTTCATACAAAAAAACACATGAATCAGACACAGACTCATTTTTATGCAACTGGAATAAAGACTAATGCACCTAAATTTAACATTAATTTTACAAAGTCTGTTAACAAGTTCAAGATGAAAAGGAAAATGAAGAGAAGTTCATTTTTAACAAAACATGCACTAGAATAGATTGTGTAAATGAATAACATGGACTAATAGAGCACAATGTGTTTGCGTTGAGGTACATTTTGTGCTGCATCTGATCCTGAGAGGTGAAAGAATTTCAAAGAACTTCACGTTATTTTGATGAATAACATTCCATCAGCGCATGTTCGAGGCTCATATCTCTGTGATGCCTCAGTGACACACTAACGTAAATTTACACCTGGTTTGAAAAGACTGAGAAAAATCCACATTAGTAAATGTCAGTGAATTGAGTTGAATATGTAATTAGCCGCACATCCAATATCTCAGCCCATTTTCTATGCGATCCTACCATGATTTGTGTGATAATGCATATGCATACAAATGCATAGGCATGATGGAGTGAGGCATATTCTGTGATTGCCATGCTCACCTGTAAACTGCCCATTTAGGCTCATGTGCCAGCTTCATACATAACATGAAAGTGGTGCAAAAGATTTAGTACATTGGTTCTTTATCAGGCCTTGAGCATCTATAGAAGTCTGGTAAATCTGCACTCCTCAGTGCTGCCTGTTTTACATAAATTCTTAATTCCAGCAGCTAGTGAACAAAGCTATTGTACAGTGTCTGTCTATTTGCACAGTCCCATTGTGTTTATTAGGCACTTGGTGGTAAGCAAACACAGTGATGTGTCTGTGAAAACGATATTAGCTCATTTGTATGCACACAGTTCAGCTGCCTGCATGGATGCCCAAGCCACTCAACAATAGACACAGCTGAAAGCAGCTGCAGGTCCTATGCAGAGCTTCATCTCACTGAAGATACTGTTTTCTCCTGCAACTACTCTTACTAGCACCATCCTCCAACACACTGCATCATCAAAACTCAGGCAGTTCATTATGTTGAGCTATTTAAGAACACATCAAATAAGCAATGTGATTATGAAATGGTCATAATGACTTGTACAAGAGAGTGCTGTTGCTTTTCAAGTGTATGATTATGTACTATAAAACATTTCATTCTAAGGTGGATGTCAAGTGGAACACTTCATATACAAGTAAATACAAAGCAGCTGTAGAGCAGGAACATGCCTTAATACAGCCCCAGTCTCCTTTACTTGAGTCTGTAGATCTGATTAATTTGGTGGCTCCTTTACAGGCAGATCTAATGAGCCGTTCAACGATTTAAGAGGAGAGGCTCATTTAGCCTTGTTCCAAAGTTCCTCAAGCTGCTAAACTTGTACAGTGTAGCTCCAGCCAGGCTAGATGTTTCAAGAAATAGCATCAATCCAAGAAATTAAAATTTACTTGATGACACTTCATAATCTTAGTAACGTCAAAAATATATGAGGGTTAGGATTAGGTTTTGGGTTAGGATTATGGCCAGGTTGAGGGTTAGCCTTTGGGTTAGGATTAGGGCCAGGTTGAGGGTTAGGTTTTGGGTGAGGTTGGTAAGGTTGGGCTTTGTGTAATGGAAGTAACATATTAACAATACCTCTACTTAATGTAACTAAGGTATCGACAGAACATCTACAAGATATTTAGTTCAGTGTATTCAGATGCTTCACTACTGCTACTTCACTGATATGTTGTTGATGTGTTACTGATAATCTGTTAAGAGTTTATTGATCATCTTCAAAGGACCGCTCTGAATGAAGTATTACCATTTACTTATACTTGAGTTGACTATTTTTATGCATACATGTAGTTTGGGATTAATTTTATTGCAATATTCTGAAACTCCAACTTTATTGTTCCTTAATTGAAACCGCAAATAAGCATACATAAATCATAACTCATAAGCAAAAAACATTGTGTTTCATTGGCTGATGTTCTGCTAAGGCTTTAGGGTAGAGTAATATAAATGCCAGTTTCTTGGACAAAGATTAGGTCTAATCTGAACTAAATTTCAGTGTTAATGGAGAATTACAATTGGAGATTGTTTTTAGTCTAGACTTAGGCTTAATATGGGTGTGAGAAATAAGAAATAAGACCATCCTTTGCCTTCAGAACATGGGTGCTTCTGAGAATTCCATCCATTCCATCCATCCATTTTCCAAGCCGCTTCTCCGTCAGGGTCGCGGGGGGGTGCTGGAGCCTATCCCAGCAGTCTTCGGGCGAAAGGCAGGATACACCCTGGACAGGTCGCCAGTCCATCACAGGGCAGACACACAGACACAGACAGTCACTCTCACACTCACACCTAGGGGCAATTTAGCATGTCCAATTGGCCTGACTGCATGTCTTTGGACTGTGGGAGGAAACCGGAGAACCCGGAGGAAACCCACGCAGACACGGGGAGAACATGCAAACTCCTGCTTCTGAGAATTGTGTTATACAAATCCTAAACGACAGTGGGTTCCGAGGCCATTTCCAAGTGGGCAAATTTCCAGTTTTTTGAGTAAATGAAAGAAGCAGAAATCTACTTAATTCTCTGCTCAGTACAACTTCCCATACGTTTTCTGTGATGTTTAGATCTGGTGATTTGGGAGCTTGCAGACAGCTTTTGACTTAATCCTGGTGTACATGAAATAACTCTTGATTTGTTTACTTGTAAAGAAGGGGGTCTTGTTATCTTCTGAACAACACAAACTGAGCTCCTTAAATATTTTGCAGATTTTGTGACCTGCAAAGCTAAATGGAATTCTCTTAGTTGCCTCACATTGCTTTGAAACCTCACATATCAAAGTACTGACTGTTGCGAACAAAGTTAATTGACCTAATATAACTCACATGTGTGGGACAAATGAAAGGAAAAAGCTGAATAAGAGCAAAGAGTGCACATGTTTCCAGACAGGTGTGCTGTATGATTCAATTAAGCAATTAAGTCTCCAGAGAGGAATCCAGAGAACTCTCCATGCTAATTTCAGTATAAAAGCACCAAGCCACATTGTGCACGTTTTACAACAGCATGACTGAGTAAGCAGAGAGTGTGCATGCTAGACTGGCCTGTCTGCAGTCCAGAGCTCTCTCCAAGTTAAACTTTTATCCTGATGGATGTGTTCTTTTGCAGGAGGGCAGTGGTCTCATTCAGAAGGCATGAGGGGTCACTGAATTATTTGAAAGGTATGAAAATGATGTAAGTCGAATGCTGTGGCCTTTGCAGTCATCAGATCACAACCAAACTGAACATCTATTGGAGATTTTGGACCAGCGGTCTTCACCTCTATCATCAAAATATCAAAAAAGGAAATATCTATATCCAGTGCTGTTCATATACTTGCAGAAGCCAAGGCACATTGAAGCTGTTCTGGTGGTATGTGGTGGCAAAAACACCTTATGAAAACTCTTTGTCTTGGTTTTTCCTTTAATTTGGAATTTGGCACCCATCTGTGCTTAGCACCCAAATAAGCCTTCTGCCATCCAAAAACTACTACAGTCAGCTACTGGCATTCTTAACTTTGCAGCTGCCATTACCATGAGGAGCCAATTCATTTCATCTGCAGCTGGAATGGCTGCCCCACATTAACAAGTATTATTTACATTTAGCTGCAAATGAATAGGTTTATTAATGTCTTAACTGGCAGTGGTTAATTACAAGACCCAAGGGAGGGCATGAACTGGATCTTGGGCAGATGACCTTTCTTCTTTTTTGCTATAGGAAAAAAAAATGCTGCCACTAACAGTGTTAAATGATATTTAATTAGATTCATTAACACGCAATTCAGCACTAGCTCTTCATGGCATAGCTTACTTGGAGCTATTTAATGCCAAGCCTGAGTTGTCTCAATTATGAGGTGTTTCTGAATCATCTAGACAATTAGAACAGGTCAGTGGTCAGACTTGCTCACCACAATAATGAGTGTTATGTTCCCTATTTTTGACGCAGTCATCAGATACATCTAGAGTGGACGGTGGTGGCATTGTGTGGGAGGGGTGTAAATCAGACCACATATGGCATAGACTACACACTACGTGTGAATTGCCCACAGAGAAACCGGCCATCCGTTGCCAGTCCTTCGGCCTGACCCTAGGGAGCCAGTGACATTTAGACAGGCTACCATGTCACTATCGCTCAAGTTCTGTGAGTGAATAATCTTTTACTCAGGCTCCTATCACACAGTGCTGAGGTGTGTATGAGAAAAAGAAGTGGGTGGTGGGGGCACTACAAGGTGTCAAGATCTAAAAGTTCTTAAGAAATAATGAATTTCAAAGAGTTTTGCAAAGAGTTTTGCAAAGTAAAGGCCTTCAAATGCATTGAATTGTGAATTTAATGCATTTATGTGGTCATAGATTTTAGAAAAATCTTTTCTTTTATCTTTTTCTAAATAACATTTTATATTAAGCTTAGAAGTTTAATACAAGGTTGGTCACGCATTACAGGATCATGCATTAAAGAGTCCATAACATGAAAAACTGACTCTTATTTTTTTAAATGAAAATTTTATATATGAACTGTTAAAACTTTTCAGTATATATATATATATATATATATATATATATACACTTCCATATATATATATGGAAACTTAGCCACAAAAAAGCTTGTTTTGAATTTATAGTTTTGTGATGTCACAAAAAGTAATACATATATCCTCCTTTTCCGCTTACAGCAATTTAGCCCCGCCCATTCACTTTGTTAAGTTATAAGTTGGCTTCAGTGTGCACTTCTTCTTGAATGAGGCCTTATGTGAGTCATCCAATCAAAACAAAAGTCGTTTACATTACATTCCTTTTAAAGTCACAAGAAAAGCATGTTTAACTAAACTAAAACTAAAATAGTCTTGTGAAAATGGGTTGTTACTGTTTTGAGTGCATCAAATAACACATGTCATAAGAGGGCCTCTGTGGGATATGTGCCCTTTAAGCACTGTTGCTTGAGCCAGCACACACAAAGACACATTGAGTGTGAGTTCAATAACATTTGTGTGGTTTTATGTACCAAAAATGTAAAGTAACTGTAATTCATTTTATTTGAATATTTCCAATCTCTTTAAATTAAACAGGGTATTTTTGTTACTATGACTATAACACTGATATATGCACATTGCCTGCTCTGATTAACTGCCCTGTGCTGTGTGTCATTCAGAGCTAAAACACTCCTTAATTTGACAATGAACAGGTGAGGCTAACTGCTGTAGTCTGAAGGGGTGGAAATATGTAAATGAGTTGGTTCACAAGACATCACAGAAACACTGAATGCATTAACATTCACTTAATAATCTGATAACTGAGGAAAATCAGATTTTGTCGGTACTTCTGATCAAGGCGTTTACATGCACTTAAGTAGTCAGATAATGGGGAAACTCTGGGTCTACATGAGTCAGACAATGATCAGATTTCTGATGTGCAACCAGCCAATAAACTCACAGAAGAACGCATGACGTAAACGTAATGTAAAACATAAACCACATGCCATGGCTTTTTAAAAAACATTGCATTACTTTACATGAAAATATGAACATACATCATCTAGAAGATGAAGAAATCAAATCCTTCATTCCATCCAGCATGTAGTCAATTTCAGCGTTGATCCAAATGCGTTAGGCTGCATCTCACAGCAACACTACTTGCTTATTTCTAGTAACATCCTCTGTTTTTGCACATGTGCAGACTGAGAAATCCGAAAGAAATCAGAGTAAGAGGTCACATGCGCTGAGAAATCTGATTACTAAGCCACAATCCAGCTTTATTTATCAGATTTCTAGTGTGCTGTTTACCTGACCATTTGAATAATCAGACTGTACACTGCAAAACTGAAAAAAATCTGATTATAATTGGGTTATTGAGTGCATGTAAACACAGTGTTTTTGCAGTGTAGTTTCCATTTATGGACTGTATGGACTGGGGAGTGAAAGGTACCTCTTAGAATGTGAAGTATGCTACATAACATTGATGTCATAAACATGTCATAGCAGATGTCTTGAGTTATCAGTTGTAACATAACAGTGTCATGCAACCAATGGTAACACGGCACTGTTACATTACTGAACAAAATCTGTTGTGACAACTCCTGGTAGCATATGATATCTGCTATGTTTGTGGCAAGTGTTATCAAACTTTAATTTGTTCCGTTCCTGCTCCGTCTCTTGTGTACGCTGCTATTTTGACTGCTTGATGGATTAGTGCATTTTTTGTCTGAATACATTTTCATGCAGCATGTTTTGAGGGAATGCAATTATTGGGCCTTCTTTTACTTGCCACTCATCATCGAGCTCTTTCACAACAGAGTATTCTCAAACAAATTTAAGGCCAATTTGAAAAATGTGCATATTTCAGTAGACACTTTCCACACTGCCAGCATGACTGTGGTTTTCATTTATGCAGACAGGGACTTTGTTGAATTCCCTCTCCAACAGTGCCATCCAGTGTTGTGAGTGAATACTCTGCCTAAACCCAGGTTGGAAGAAACAACTGAACTGAAATTATTTGTAAGAATAATTGAAAGCAAATAGACAAATTGCACCGTTATAGGATTTTCTGATGGTCAATGTGGATTTTAACATGTTTAAAATAAATTCAGATGTTTTACTATGATGATAAACACCACTACTACTCTATCCTGTTGTGAATCTTAATGAATACAATCCAATGCAGAATACAATTATCTGTAAACTATTTCATTCAGTGGAACACATCATTGCAAGAATAGAGCGAAATGATATGATATACTCTCAGTGACTCTGGCCTTGCAGAAACAGTGTAGCTGATATCTGAGCCTCCAGAAGGCTGTTGATGCTGTATTTTTGTTTTGTATGCGTAGCGTGTGCTTGTATTGTCAAGAGAGTTCTGTGCTCAGAGGGTGCTTCAGCACTCCATGAATATAAAACTTGTTGGCTCGCACCTCAGATTGATACTAATGAGGGTCGGCCCTGAACACTGTGGTAGTTGTAATAGCTTCCAGTCCATGAAATATAAAACCTGGGTTAAGTAAGTGTTTAGTTCAGAGTTTCATTGGCAACCAGAAAGGTGTAAAATTCAATATGTCCATTAAAGATGATTCCAACATTAGATCAGTGTGTTTTCTGTGTACCACAGCCACCTGTCCAATCAATACATCCAGCCAATAATGTGACAGTCGGCTACCTTGATGAACTAATGAAGGCTAGAGGTAGTTACATTGTGAATGAATATATTTGAAGAGGTGGAGATGATTTGGAGAGCACTTTTTCACTAATGACATTTTCACTAATAGGGCATTTTCAGTGTTAAGAATGTGGGCAGCTGTGTTAGCCAGGCAAAGGTATTGAGGGGTTACTTTGCAAAAACAGATCTCTATTTGAATGCATTTTCTTAAATTATGCTTTTTATTGTGTCTTCCAGATAATATCAATCAAACTGCAGTTGGGTTATTTTGATTGAGAAAAAATAACTCAACAAAACACAGGTAACTTACAATATTTAACTTTATTGAAAATGTAAAAAATAACTCCAATGGCTATTTAGTTAAACACAGCCATTTGGTGGATTAAGGTTTCTTTTAAGTGCAATTTTTTCAATTCTTTAATATAAAACAACTAGGGCAAGTATTGATATTGCAGCAAAAACAGCCTATTAATGCGATTAAACATATTATAGATGAAACATCTATGAGATCTTACCGTGAATTGCAAAAGGGTTTTTTTAGATTGTTGGAGAACGTGTTGTAGATGGTTCTCTGTAGAACCTTTTTGAAAAGGGTCCTATATAGCACCAAAAAGGGTTCTGGTTTTATTACTGTGTCAACCTTGTTACAGTAGAAGAACCATTTTTGTTGCTATGTAGGACCCTTTTCAAAAAAGGTTCAATAGAGAACCATCTACAGCACCTTCTCTATCAATGTGAATGAATCATGCAACGTTCTTTGAGTGTTCTTGGTTCAATATAGAATTTTTTTTTTACTGTAGAACCCTTGAGGTTTTTTCTTTTCTTTCATTTATAAGTGTGTATCTAGTGTACATGTGAGAAAATTTGGCTTTTACACCTAAATATTGCACATTATGTCCAGTATGAATTGTACACACATGGCTGTTTCTAAAGTGGTTCCTTATTAGACATACGGTGCTCTGCTTAGACGCCGTAATCATTATTTTAAGACTTTGTAGGGAGAAGGGAGCCATTTAAGATTTTGCCTAAAACAATTGGTGGCAGTGTTGTGTCACCTGGCCCAAATACTGCGCACTGAATGAATTTATTGTGTTTTGCTGGAGAACAGTGTTGGAGTTTGACCATTACTGCTGTAGAACTTGCAATGCCTAGACAATGGACAATAGCAGTTTTTATGTTAAAATGTGTTTAGAGTTCAGAATATGCTAAGTGTTAAGAGTAACTCATGACCGCCAGCTTGTTTTTAAATAATTCCGTTTATCATTTTTTTATTAACGAACTCTTCAATTGTTCAGATAATTAACCTATAATTAACCCAATATATGAGTACTGTGTGATAGGCCTGAAGAGGTGAAATGTTGAACAGTTAGACGTTGATTAATTGAGTAGCTAGTGTAATTTTTTATTATTTGCCATTTTCATACTTTTACTGAGAAGCAAATAAGTGTATTACTTTCTTAAAAAAGTATTTTTTAATCAAAACATGGAATTACAAATGATGTGATGAAACAGACTGTGTAGCTATATTATTTAAAAATTTAAAATATCACATTGACATTAATGGGTTAGTACTGACAATAACAATAATAGTTAAACTTAATATTTTTTGAGTAAACAAATACATTTGTTGTGATCTTAATTTCTACTTCTCTACAGTACATACATTTTTATATATACTTTTGTTTTGTATTTTCTCAAGTAACTTGATAATCACTCAACACTTGCTGCTTAAGCCAGTGACAGTTTTACTAATTATTCACTTTTTCAATTGTGTTAATTGCTATTTTTAGCAGTATAACTTTGTAATGGTTTAATGTAAAGCAGTTAGGAAGCTGACACTGATGTTACCATATATATATTCGCCTATACACCCTGGACAGAGAAAAATCAGTGCAAGTGTTAAGCAAAGATAACTAGAGGTCAAAATAGATAATAGGTCATTTTACACTCTCAAGAAAAATAAATCAAGCTTGACTTACAATTCTATGTAAATGTAGATGCTTAGACTACATATAGGTGGAATATCGTATCATATTGGTGCAACCTAGTGTAGCCAATAAATTAAGCTGACTAGCAAATAGGATAGCTCAATTCTAGCATTCATTTCTTAATTTGTCACTTTCCTGCTCCATCCCTGGCATTAATTTACTGTTTTAATGGCCTGGTGGATTTACATATTACTTGTGTTAATATAATAATAATAATAAATTACATTTATATAGCGCCTTTCACAAACCCAAGGATTTTCATCCTGTATTTTCATGCAGCATGTTTTGAGGTAATGCAGTTAATGTGCCTTCCTTTGTTTGCCACTCCTCATTGAGATGTTCTCAAACAAATTCAGGGCCAGTTTAATAAATGTGTGTATTACAGTAAATGCAGTCATCAAGACTGGGGTATTCAAGGATGCAGACAAGGATTTCATTGAATGTAGTTAATTACCTAAATTAGACTCATTTATATTATACTACAGTGACACAAAATGACCAAAAAGACTATTAAATCGTAAAACATGGTTATTATGATGGCTCCAGCTATATCTCAAGCAGGTAGAAATTCCCCTCACCTTCTTACAAATACAAGACACAGGGAGCACATTAGCTCAGTGCTCGCTCCTCTTCACTTTCCTGGAGAAATTTAGAACAGATTTTAAATTATTGGTGCTGTGATAAGTGTGGTCACCACTTCTGATGATGTTGTGGTGAGTGAATGGCCCAGAAGCTCCTCATTCACTACACATGGACATCAGGTCTCCATTGCCAGTGCTCTGAAGTTTATTGCAAATCCGCATACAAAACTATGCAATTCTGCGCAAAAGGATCTGGGGCTGCAAAGCCACATAGACCCTCCTAAATCAAAGAAGGAACTGCCTCCATTGTCCCTTTTCCCTCTTAAACTGGTAGCCACCCCATTGGATCCAGTCACTTTAAAAGTCACTTTAATATAAGTGATGCAAATGGCAATTTACAATAAAAGGTGTAATGTAGTTCTTGTGATGTGTTTGGGTGTCTTAAAATCATCACAGGTGCTTAGTTCCTCAGGCCTGGAACATCTCAATATACATATAAATTGTAACTCCATACAGAAGTGTTGGGTCTTTGAGGTCTTTGAAAGGCTTTTGGTTGTTCCAAGGGCAAAACTCAAGTGGAGGGGGAACAGGAATTTGTTTCCTGTGCCCCTAAATTGTGGAACAGTCTAAAATCTGTTTTTATTCTTTAGCTTTTACAAGTTTCAATGATGCATGAATTTCAGTGACTTTTAATGTGTGTCTTCTGGTATTTTATAGCTTGTGTGTGTGTTAGTTTTACTGGGCCTCAAAGTTATTTTGTTGTTTTTTTTATCGTATTTGATTTAATATTTTATCGTCAAGCACATTCTAACCTTGGTTTAGAAAAGTAGGTAACACTTTATTTATAGTGGTCCTTTGTAGATGACTAACTCTTAACAGATCATCAGTAACACATCAACAACATATCAGCAGTAGTGCAGCATCTGAATACACTGAACTAAGTATGTTGTAGATGTTCTGTACATCTACAGTAAGCAGATGTATTGCTAATAGATTACATCCTAACCTTCATATCCTGACCCTCATATGTTGTCGGAAGAAAACTTCCTATCTCCAAAATTGTAACTTTTCAGGAGAAGGAAAAACCTACTTTACTTTTAATGTACATCAATGGAAACAGATTTTTTTTCGAAATCATTTTGGGATGTTTTTGAAGGCCATTCATCATGAAAGGGGAACAGGTACTTTCAAATTATGTGAGAAACTGAAAAACAACAAAAATGGAGATTCAAGGTTTTCTTCCGACAATGGCGATATGTTTTTGATATGCTACTGAGAGTCTGTTGAGTGCTTGCTTCATTTAAAAAGGACCACTCAAAATAAAGTGTCACAGAAAAGTGCTTTTGAAAACCAAGACGTTTACTCATTTATCACCAAGTTCTCATTTGGTCAGTTCTTGTTTTTGAAAGTGCAGTGGAGACTGCTTCATAGCATGATCAAGCCATTTCCAAGCCTTCCTTTGGGTCTGTCTGAGGGGTCTGGGTATTGAATGTCTCGTGGGTGCATATCCTAAGCCCTTCAGATCAGCCAGCCACACTTTATATAATCTTGTTCTTTAATGCTTTAGCACTGGCTTATTTTTAGATTCACACTTTTGACATACATTTTTGTATGATGTGTACTTTGATGTGAAAATTTAATTACATACTACACAGGCTGATAAAAGATAGCAAGCTCATTTTTTTGTCAGTTAATTAAGATGTAGCTAGGGGAATCCTTAATTTGATTCACTTTATCTGAATTAGGCAAATCCACCAAAGAGATGGGTTAGATGTTAAAGAATGAGCTGAGACATTGCGTTAAAAGATATGAAGGGGGAAAAAAAAGGAATGCATCTGTCCTTTGAAGCGTCACATGATGTGCAATAACAAATAATGCCTGAGGCATGCTGGATATGACAGCACTAGAAAAATGGTGCATTGAAAATATAAGCTATGATGTGTATTTTAAACAGAAACCAACATTAGCTGTTACAGATGAATTTTCCATTACACTACATTCCACTCAGTGCAGAAATCTGTTTGTTTGATCGCGAAATGTGTGTATTAATTATTATCAATTGAGACATTTGACAGCTATCGACTCAGTCCAAGGCATATATGAACGTGTCAGCTGGAACTGAGTCTGTTGCTCCAAAACATTTTTTACCATCATCTTTTTTTAACCATTTTTTATTGTTGACTGGTCTATAGTTAATTCTAGAGTTCTAGAGTTCCCGAGCTTTAGAGGCCTGGAGGTCTAGACCTGATTCTAACTGGGATTTCTGTGTCTGGCATTTGTTTCTCAATATGAGGACAGAAAGGGCGTCAAAGTCATCAAACGCCATTTATAGTATAAGTATACATGTTTTACATGGTATTAACATGGATTACTATGCCAGTGTAACATCTCATTTCTGGACGTCCAAAATAAAAACGACCTTGCTTTATCTCTTTGGGCATTAAGTGATTTGACATGTTCAACTATTTTTTAAATTGGCTGTTTCTTCTTAAGCAGTTTTAACCACTTTGTTTTTCTTTATCCTGTTTGCTCTGTTGTCTTCTTTATAATTTTATTGTGTACATTGTTGAGGACATTGTTATTTATCCTTAGTTTAACTCTCTTGGGATAAAATGCAAGCATTGTCATCCGAAGAATTAATCCCTTAGAGGTTTTATTTTATTTTTAGTGATGTTCTTCCACACTTATGGTATAGGAGAAGATATAAGTATAATTTTGCATTGGTTAATTGATACTTTTTAAGTTTAAATGTTGCACTGTTATCCCAACAACTCATAAATTCTGTTTTGCCTTTATCAAAATGGAGACAAAGGCAAGTAACCCAACCGAAGTAAGTTAACCTGACTGAAATGCATATTATGTGGACCTTTAAATTGCAATGCAAAGTAGTCCACTTACAATCATGTGCTTGTCCAGCATCTACAGAGAATGGATGAGTGTTGTGGCCCTGCAAACATCCCTTAATGCAGTGAGTCCCACTAGCATACTAAGATTCAGTCAAATGATTGTTCATAGCATTTTTATGAGTAATTTACTGTCCATATATTAAAATGACATGTGACAAATGCTTAAGAAAAGCAAATCATTGAAAAGCCCTCAAATGTATGGGTGAAACATGCCTGAGTGTCAAAGCACTTAATGAACAAATGAGTAAAACAAGGTCATTTTTATTTTGGCCATGTAGAAAAAAAGGCATTTCACTGAAAAAAAAAGACTTTTATTTTGAAACATACATGTCAGTAAAATGGCACAGTAGCCCATATTAATATCATGTATAACATGTATACTTTATAAATATTGGTTTAAACATTACAAACATGTTATGAAGTGTTCTTGTAAGACGTTATGAATGTGTTATGCAGACACACTTCAAGTAAAGTGTTACCAATCAGTCTGTATAATGCAATTCATTTCATTAGACTGTCAATATGCAGATAATTATGATTCTCCTACTAGAACTCTCCTACTGTTGGTTCAGAGTACAAGATCAATCATCAAAACATCAGTCTGACAAAATATGTAATAAAACTACACCAGTACACAATTAATATCATAGCACTTATAGTTTTATCTAAGCCTTAAAGGTTGAAACTGGAGTTTAGAATAGCACACAATTTCATGTCATGTCATGAATTATGTATTTACAAAAACTGCAGAATTCATATTTTCTGAGGAGACTCTGAAGCTGAGCCTTTAAAGCCACATACAGAATGGTAATGAATATGATTAAAACACTAAGCTTATTAGGATGTCATTTAATAGGAAGCATAGACCATTTAATTACATGGAAAAACAACAAAGTAAAAGAGCGTATAAAACCATGCATAATGCCTGTGATTCAGCTCATAGCATTTGTCTTTAGGAAAGAGCTCCTCTTAGTGGTCAGAGGGTCTTTCTGCAGATGTGTTTATTTACGCTTTTCTGCACAGAGCAGATCTGTTTGAATGTGTTTGTGTTGATTGTGTTTAAGCGAATTTAGTGATTCTGGGGCTTTGGGCAAAAAACTGGAATGGGGTCCCCTGAATGCACATTATTAAATTAGCTGAGGCTCTGGGCTCCCGACGTAACCATCTACTTGAATCTAGTCAATATGTCTAAAATTTCTCATTTTGACATCATTGTGAGACTTATAAGATTATTTGACTCATTTCTGAACACGTTTCTGATGATGATCTCACTATATTGACAGATATTTTTACTTATTTTAATGAAAGGGTCATTTTCCATTTGGAGTGGGAATTTAGGTGGATACATTTTCAAAAAATCTGTTTATTTTATCCCAAACTAAATGATCTTAATATGTTCATTAACACCTCCTGTAATCATATATGCAAAAAGGAGCTTAATTCCAAGCATATTTTACAGTCACTGGTTTTATATGAACATGGTGTGACACCAGTGACTGTGTCACCAGTGACATTCTGGATCATGTAAAGTGGCTGACCCATTGGTGGTCAGGTGACCTTGTGCAACTATTTAAAATCAAGAATAAAATTATATCTGGCATTATTTTTGAATTAGCCAGCCATTAAAGCACATAACGCCAGTGACAGGTTATGTACTGCCAGATAAACAAAATTATTCATAAATCAATGACATATAGTGAGCAAGTATGGACTCAACTTCTCATGCCTTGAGATGCTTCCTCTCTGATGAGTCTTAACCGAAGGAAGCAGTTTAATAGAACTGAACGTAAGAGTCCAGTGACTAAAATCTCTCTGACAATTGAATGTTTTAATAATAACTGCTAAAGCAATTTAACTACATGTATACTTTATACATATTGGGCCAAGCATGTTGGTTTTCATGGGGCATGTTGATAAGATTGTCATTCTTGTGCTGTCCATTCAGTGCACAGCAGTGTTAACCTAAATGTGACAATATTTGTATTATAGTGATGTCAGATTGACACTGATACTGTTTTACACGAGTTGTAAAATAAGATTTTGGCCATAAATACGTTCTTAGCAGAAAGGTACATGTTGTGAGGCAAAATAGTCCCTCAAAAAAGGAATTTTTTGTTTTGGCTTACCACTATTTTACCATTATCACCAACACATATATAAACTCCTATATAAGACACCTTCAGGTACACCGGTGGTTTTGAGAGTAAATAAAATGTCCATATTTGTGTCATGACCCCTGGTTCCTTTCAGCGCCATCATTCAATTTTGCTACTATTTCACAACAAACTGTTTCTCAAAGATTGCATGATGCAGAAATGTTCAAAAATGAGTGGAATTCCCTGTAATTCAGAGGATCAAGTGACATTTGATGTAAACACACACCTGTATGGCAAAGCATATCAGCATCATTCTGGAAAGTCCTCCTCAGAGACAAACCAGCTTAGACCCATAGTTTCTAATATGGGCATGATACTGACTACAGAACCACGACATGACTTTAGGAGGGAGAAGTGTGGTCTGAGAGAGGTTGGAAGGCTGGGTTACAGATAGTGGCTGTCGATAGCAAGTTCTTGATAAAACGTGCCCGTTTTTGCTGCTGCTTGTGGTGACAGAATTTCCTTGAAAACAATGGAAAATCCGGTTTGGCATCATCCGAATCTAATCTAATCTAATAATCAATCTACCATAAACATGTGAATGCAGCATAACATTACATTAGAATTTGTTCAAAATGCTCATCCTTAAAAAACTATCCAGCTTTTGATTGTTGTTTTTTTCTTTTCTGTGTATTCTAAGGCATAAAGAAGAGCATTTGTGAAGTGGATTCTGCAGCCTAGTCAAAAGTATAGGCTTATGCAGCACCAGTTTGCCAAGGCACAACTTTGAGAAGCACAATTTCACTGATGGTAAACTGTTTCATTTAATTCCTTCAGTCAATAGTCCTATAGTGGGTCTTCAACACTTCAATAATCCAAACCACAAAAGGAAGCTGTAATGTCAGAATCTCAATGAGTTTCTGTGTTCTCAGCTTTAAAGGCTTCAGTCTGACAGCTAACTTAATGTCTGTCATTACAACCTGAACACTTTGTGGCCAGTGAGGCAGCGTGAATGAAGACCCCGCCTTCTTGTTGCACAGAAACATACTTGAAAAACAACTTCACTCAGGTTCTGAGATAACGCTCCTTTCCAGATAATAGAGCCTTTGTGTGAGATCAGTTCCTGTGTAGTTTCATAAGTCATGTATTATACTGAAAGAGATTTATTTCGAACAAGGAGGAAGTTATGACTTATAGGAAATGATGATGTGGAGTGTTGGTATGGAAATTCTGAATGAAACCTGAACAATATCTTCGTTTTCATAGTACAAGCATGCAAAGTTCAACCCTCTCCGTTTGCTGATAACTCTAACTTTCATTTAGGATGGTGCAGTAGGAAGCTCTGTTGCCTCACAGCAAGAAGGGCCTAGGTTCGATTCCTGGCCAGATGTCCAGGGTCCTTTCTATGTTCTCCCGGGGGTTTCCTCCGGGTCATCCGGTTTCCTCCTACAGTCTAAGGACATGCAGGCCAATTGGACATGCTAAATTGCCCCAGGTGTGACTGTGTGAGTGAATATATGTGTCTGTCTGCCCTGCGATGGTCTGGCAACCTGTCCAGAGTGTTTCCTGCCTTCGGTTCAATGACTGCTGGGATTGGCTCCAGCTCCCCCTGCAACCCATAAAGATAAGTGGTTTTTCTAAATGCCACACAAAGTGTGATTGTCTGATGTGAAGTGAACTGCATGGTGCTCAAAACTGTGGCCAAATGTTAAGCGAAAGTCTAACTGTGAGTAGAGTCAGTAACACAACTTTTACTCGATGACTTAGAGAACATAAATTATGGCTGGCAGTTTTGAGCTGTAAACAAAAATGTTCAGTGCTTGTGGCTACCTGATACTCTCAAACTTAAACAACAGCTACAAAGCCTTTTATGTGTCCTTTAGTTAAAGGCGCGGTATATTATTTCACTTCAATGCATCTTTCAACAAATTCAGTGACTCCTCACAGCCTGCTATCCATTCTGCTCCCTGCTTTCATACTGCCACACCTTGCTTGCAGGCGATGGTAGATATGCTCTGATAAGGTTGTGGGTTGTAAAAAAAAGCAATGGCAAACCAGAATGGTACATTACATTACAAAGAGGAGGAGATTCGAAGAATAAATGTTAAGAAAGAAGTTCTTAGATCAGGCAATGGTGTTTAAACAGTGGAGAGACCCCAGCGAGTTGACAGGCAGAAGCTTCCTATTCACAATTTATTTTCTCTCTCTGAGATTTTAAACCTCAGCTCATAGAGTTGAAGGAATTGAAAGAATGAGACTCTAATAAAAATCTGACCTTTTCATTTAAAGACCTCAACACGGTCAATTTTACAGACATGCTTAAATCTGAAGTGTGACTATGAAATCTTAAAGAAGAAGAATATTTATAATACTTAAAGAAATAAAGAAATACCATTGGTTTTGGAAATATATATTTTATTCCAGGTTACAAAGCACTTTTTTTGTGTGTGTGTGTGTGTGTGTGTTTCAGGTTATCTGATGTAACTTCATCTAATAATAAACCAGCCTGTTCTGTCCTCATAGACATAAGCAAATGGAACTGCATGACCACAAGAGCACCAAATGAAGCAGGGCAATGGTTTCTTCTTTGACCTTCTTTGCCTTAAAGTGTTGGGTAAACCTTCATTAACAGACATGGTATTAAGTGTTTCACCAAACTCTTTGGACTCTAATTAATGCTTTGAAACATTGTGTGAAAGTTTCCTGCTTTCTGAAAACTGAGGGATTCAGGGGATTTCTATTAGGTAATGATACATACATAATTTAGAACTGGCTGGTTTATTTATTTTTATATTACTTATTATTAAGAAGTTATAGTTGTCTGAAACTCAGACCATATTGAAAGTCTTTTTTTATCTCATCATACTCAAGGTATTATAATAATAATAATAATAATAATAATAATAATAAATTACATAAATAAATAAACACATTGGTCATGGAAACACATTTATGTACAAGCAGAAATAAAAAAAAATAGACAATGTGCGCAGTAAAGATACATTTTGTATGGGTAAAAAGCAAAATACAGAGTAACTTAAAAAAAAGATCACACCTTCTGTTTTATGCTGCCACAAAAAATACAAAAATAAAACAGTAGAAAAAAAGGTGCAAAAATAGCTTAAATTGACAGTAGGTGGGAAGGGGTAGTCCCAGTAAAGAAGCTTTCCAGGAATTAGTCACTCTCCTGTTCCCAGTGGAAAAATGGCCTTAATCCCACCTAGGTTTGCTAATCCATAATCCTGCCCAGTCCTTCCTCAGGTCTGCTATTCACGCTGTAAGGCCTGACCAATAATGCACAGGTCTGGATGCGAGGCAGAGCGATTCGCTCCTCTGAGCTCTGTTTGCTCGCTCCATGCCTCAACCTCTGCAGCAGGACCGTCCTCCAACCTATAGCAATCAAACAACACAAGGCTATTAGCATAGAACTAGATTGGAAAAGTGGGACAGAGAGGGCTGAAGATAGTCGCTGATCAGCAATGAGTCACTGAGGTTTTATTTATGAGAGATTGGTAGTTTCACTGTAAAGTATGACCATAAACGTATGTTATTTAACAGTTAAACAAGGGAAAGTGAAACTTGGAGTTTTATCCTCAGATGACTGGACTACTGGGTGTTTTGATGAGTTTACATGGAACTAATGACGCGTCATGGTGACATGAATAACAAAGCTATGCATCACTTTAATCAGATTGCTGATGTAGGAGCACTGTTTCGTTTTCATAAAGGCAGTAGGTGGTAAGGTTTCTCCTGCCTTCCCTTAATAAACCATACATCCTTTTCCTCACCTCCAATGAAATTGTCTTTTCTTGTTTTGATCATTGCCTGTAGACGCAGATAGCCTCCCACTTCTGTTGAAAATTATCTGGGATCATCCTACACACCCCATAATCTGCTGACTACATAACAGTTGAAAAGTTTTTTTTTTTTTTTATGGTGGATAAACAAATATTATAATGATTTATATAAATAGTAAGTTGAAAAATATGCACTCTGCTTCTCTGTTTTATCATCACTCCTGTTGCTGTCCTGTCTGGGTGGTCTAGATTGACACATGTGAACAGGTTTGGCAGCATACCTCAGTAACCATGGTTTTTTATCGGAAAAGACAAGAGGAACTTACAGGCATCACCTTACATGCTGTTTGTTGACAACACCATCACCCCTGCTGTAATTGGACTACTTAGGTTACTTCACTGTACTTTAAAGCGGAATTCTATGGACTTTTTCCAGAATTTCAGCATAAATATGATGTAAAAACTTTTTTTTGTTTTATTTGGCCACCCTCCCCAAACCACACACAGTCCCTTGCTCTCCACAGAGCACAAATAAGAAACAGAGTAATAATGCCCCTTTTTTTGGCACACTATGATTATGATATGAGTATTTGGTTTAACCATTTCTTGAAGTGTGTGGAAACAGAAATCAGCTCTCAGTATAGTGCATTGAGACCCAGTTTCCAAGTTGCAGTGATCTGTAAGGAGCGTAAGCCAATGTTTCATTGAGATTTGGGTTCTGATCTCCCAGTTCAGCAGAATAACATGCTTGGCTATGTTAAGTAATATTAATGTAAAGATTTTCAGGTGGTTGTATGACAATGAAAGGAGGTCATTCAGTAGTGCCACATTGGGACAGACAGGAATGACAAGGCCTTGTATGAACTGCAGTACTGAATTGCTGAGTGCTGGTCATATATTTTGTCAGATAAGACTACAGTTGTTTTGTGTCTGATGTCCATTTTTAAAAGGGTAAAATGATCTTTTAATGCTATGTGTTTATATATATTGTGGTAACATTTTCATTTTAGCACTTAAGGCAGTGTAGTTTTAGGTAGAGGGAGGGAGTGTGGTTCCAAAAATTCAAAAAGAGTCATTTAGAGTGGTTTGATGGGAAATGCACCATGCTAGAAAAATTCACTCAGAACTGTTGACAGTGGTGGTGATAGGAACCAGACATCGGAGGAGTTTAACGCCTTTAAAAGCTCCCTCACAGAGAGTTATGGCATGAAATGCTTATGAATGTAAAGCGATGCTTGAGACAATAGTTTTAAGGTAAGGTTTTGTTGCTGTTTTCCTAAGTCCATTTATTTCAGAGAGATATATGCAAGATGTTAAGGCAGAATGGTGCCCAAAGAATATGTTTTCACATGTATTATATCACTATTACCAACATTACACATGAAACAAACTCAGCAATTATGTGCAGGTACAGTGATGGTTTTGAATAGTAAGCAGAATAGTTATGTTGTAGATTATATTATGTTGTAGACATCACAACCCCTGGTTCCCATCATTGCCACTGTAAATAAATCAGACTTAGTAAGGTTCTCCACAGGCATCATTTCACTTCAAAACACTCTGAATCACTTTTGTTTACCCCTCAGTGATTTGATTATGCAGAGACTCTAAAAAAATTCTCTAAAAAAAATTCTCAAAAGTTCTCATCAAAGGGCCCGTATCCAGTATGCTGTATTTTCTTTTTTCCCTGAATTCCTCTTATAATGTTTTTTGTAGTTGGAAACACTTTTAGGAGGCCTCTCTTTACCCGCTGGACTGAGACAGGCTATTTATAGCAATTTAGCTCCGCCCTTTCACACTGAAGTCATAAGGTATGGAGCCCCTAAGGGGCCATGGTTAAAAAAAAATTAAATAATAAAAAAAAAAAGTTAATGACATTGCATTCCCTTGCAAATAAAACGTGTTGACTCGCAAGTGTTTTGTATTCCCTCACAAAGTAAATGCTTGTCAGATAGCAAACATAGGACCAGAGGTGCCCAATGACACTGGCTACATTAGAGCTTCTTTTTAGCATAGCTAATGTTAAAAGCTGTTTTCCCAGTTTCGCCAGTCTGTGCTGAGTTTATTCAGCAATTGTTCTCCATAATAAATGCAGCTTTCACTGTACAAGGACACTCAATCTCAGTTTCATTTTGCGTCTCTAACATCAAAATTATGTTTGATTTTGAGAAGCAAAAATATGTCTTCATATTTCAATCCAAGATCAACATCAAACTCAGTGAGCTGCTGCATGTCTGAGCTTAAGCATAACGCAGTTTATGCAAGTGAATGCAAACCATTGCATGTTTTTTTTTTCTTTTTAACCACGGCCCCTTAGGGGCTCCTAATAAGGGGTGTTTCAGCCCAGAATGATTTTTAATCATTTTAGCTCATTTACATATATGTGTCTTAAAGGCACAGTAACAAAATAGGTTGAAAAATGGTCATGTAAAAGTGAATTATCATCTGTTTTTTAAGCACATAACACTACACACACATTACTAGAGGACTTCAAGGAAAAACAAATACCGAAAGATGTAGAATATGAGCCCTTTCATACTTATTCTGTTTTTTTTCCTTTTGAAATATGTTCCACTGTAGCTCCATATACTGATGAAATCTATTTCGATAGTATAAAATAATTCAACGTGATTTTTACAAGACAGTGTAATATGTAAACATTGTTAAAATTTCAAAATGCTCAATTTATCCCCTGTCATTGTAGGCACTGGACAGCTAATCAGAAAATAGATCATTTGCCTACATCATTGTTAAATGTACTGTAACGAAAATAAAAGGAATTAAAGAAATTAAGAGAGGTTGGACATTTCTCTTCACTTTAAAGGATATTTTTTTTGCTTTTTTCCTAAACCCATAGGGGTAAATGGCATTTACACAATAAACCAGTAACTGGATTTCTTAGTTAAACATCCAATATTGTGCGTAGAAAAGATCTAACTGTATTTCTAATTTTTATATTTTAGGATGGAGCAGTGATTTCAAGCATGGATGGCATTCAGCTGTAAAGATCTTTTAGAAAAAAAATGTAGAGAAATAAATTGAGTGTATTATTATAAAACCTCACAACTAATATGAATGAGTTAATGAGATCTCATTAAATGTAAACCCAGCCCTCTCTTCCACTTTTTGAGATCATTCACATTAGTGCTTCATCTCACTGCCACATAGCAATTAGTGGTGTGCTGTCATGCTCCAGGGAAGACATTGTCATGTAGAAACTTTTAAAGTCATTCTCATTGAAGGTATTATGTGCTGAAAGGCAAGTATCTGACAGCCAAATCTGTAAAACTGCAACTATATATAACGACATGACAGTTTTGCAGCATGATAACCAAACTGTACCATCATTTATCCATTAGCTTTACATAATGTAGTGCTGTTCACAAGGGTTTCAGATAAGACTGATGGGTTTACTATGCAAATGTATTAGTTACAAATTAGTTACAGACTAATCAAGTGATCAGGCTATTTGAGGGCTGCTGCAAATGAACAAAAACAAAGCATTAAGAATATGACCTGCTTTAAAGAGCTATTATAAAGAGATGAATAGAGACCTACAGTAACACATCTATGCTGCATTACAGGGGAAAACTGAAAGATACTGAACTTACCCTTGGGTACTAATTGCTGGCTCACTTCCACAACTCTGTGCAACAGATATCACTGGTACCCTACGTGGAAAGCTGAGACTGGGTCTCCTGTCAGACTGGCTACGCCGAATGAAAGGCTGGGGCCCTCGAATAGATACCGGCAGCCTGCCACGCTCACCCCAGGGGCGAGGGAGGATGCTGCTGCCAGAGGAGGCCCATGCCTGTGGGGGCTTAGGCACGGGAAAAGGCTGTGCCTCAAACAAAGATGGTGAGGCTGGACAAAATACTGAATGAGCATTGCTAAATACCCTTGAAGTAGAGTCGTCATTACTGTTCTCTTGAGACCATCGCTGCACTTTTGGCGAGGCTGGGGGAGATGGTGCCTTAAATGGGAAGGTGGTTGAAGAAAGACAGCTCGTTGAGCTTGGAGTGATCTCTTGCCGCATGACAGGAGTAGTGGGAAGTGTCCGTTGGCCAGCTGGTGGGGGAGTAGGAAGTTTGCGAAATATCGGTGGACTTGCTGAGCTGGGATGTACTGGCTGCTTTTTGAAGACAGGGGGGCTGGGCAATCTTCTCTGTAAAACAGGTGTGGAAGGTAACATGCGAGGTCTCGATACAAGTGAAATAGCAGGTGTTAAACTTCCAGCTACTGGTGTGGAGGGCACTGTTTCTGGGGTGATTTTGTCCCCGTGTTTTCTTTCAATATTGGTTTGAGAAGGACAGGATTTGATGTTGCCATTTTCAGGTGGAGGTTTCTCTGTCGGAGAGTCAATGGAATGCCTCAAGTGGATGATTTTCCGTGCCTGTTTGTAAAGAGAGGCAGCCTCCTCATTTTCCAGATCACTCTCAAGTTTGGAATCATGCTGAGAGTTTTTGACAAATGCACTGTGGAGTGCATTGTCCTGTGGAGCAGTGCGTGCAGGTGACATGCTAAGAGAGCTCTTCCGTACACTGCCTTTGCTAGGTAGTACTGTAACAGACTGCATTGAGGCACGGAGCCTTTGAGAAACGCTTGTCTTCTTTGGAAGCGTTGAGCGGCCCCTTCTGGTTACATTGTCATCTGTTTTGCTAACATCAACATTTTCAAAAGAATTATCCATGAGGACCTCTGGAGGAGGTGGTGGTAAGTTGTCTAAGTCAAGATCATCTGTCCTCTCAGAAGTTCTTGATTCCTCTTGGTTGCTGTTGTCATTTTCATTGCATGAAAACCTATCTGCACCACTCAAACCTGGAATGATGGGAACCCCACACTTCATGACCCCTTTGAGAGGTCCAAGCACCTTTGTACTTTCATGAATATGTTTACTTTCCTCCATTCCCTGACTGAATGTGTCAATCAGTCTTTTGACAGAATTCCCTCCCATTCCAAAGGGTTGTCGGGGAGACGGTGGTGGGCTTGGAGGGGGTGTTGCTTTCAGAGGACCTTTGATAGGTTTATCCTTTTTCTTTGTTTCCTTCTCCCTTTCTTTTTCATCCTCCTGCTTTCCTATGACTTCTTTTGCATTGACCGACTTTCTCAGAATATTTGAAGAAGCAAAGTTCTTGTTCAAAGGACGCAGTTGCCCAGGTGCTTTGAGTGAACCAGACTGTGTTTCTTGTCCTTGCAATGGTTTGGAAACATCTTTTCTTATGTTTCCTTCAAACCTGACCTTTCTCATTCTCTCTAACCTCTGACTCAATTCTTTTTGTGTCCTTTCTAGTTCAAACAGTGTAGGGTCTTCAGCTTTACTACGAATAGATTCTGCTGATCTTGAACGGCACTGTTTAGTGACTGTGGTCTTCTTCTTAGGTGCTCTAGATGTAGCTGTTTGTGGTCTTTTGGGGCTTTTCTCTCCCTCTTCTGTCCACTGCCTGTCACTAACCTTTGAGGTTCCAGTCTTTGTCTTTGTTCCAGAGCGCTGAGAGGGAACAAAGTGAATCCGTCCACTGATGGCATCTTTCATCTTTAATGTCATTTCTACATTTTGTGGATTCTCTATTCGCTTTGCAGGCAGGCGCCGTGGTTGCTTGCCAGGGTCAGGAGGTGAAGAACTTGATCGCTTCCTGATTATACCCTCGCAGTGCTCTTCCTCACTGGCTTCCTCATTCTCCTCTTCTTCTTCCTCTCCTTCACCATCATCCAAGGAGGCAGAGCCAAGCAAAGATTCGGTGTCTCTGTACTCTTTACCTGTAATGGTACAAGTCGAGTCTATGGAATTAAGAGAGCTACTTTTGCTCATTTTTTGGGTAAGTAGTCGTTTAGAAGTGCCCTGGTGGGTTGGTGTCGAGCTTCCAGGACTGCAAAGAATTGTGCGACTGGATACAGTTGACTCACAGCTTTCCCTACGGTGGCGTTGCCTGTCTGACCCTGCCAGTGACTCACTCTCTGCCCCAATGCCACTGTCTTCACTGAACAATGCGGAGTCCTCTGGTCCAGGTCTCCGTAGTGAGGCAGTTTCAATCCTAGTTAGCAACTGCATTAGCCTAGCCTCAGCTGCACGCTTAGTCTTCAGTTTGTCCTCCAAGACGGCAGATATAGATGAAAAATAATCCACTGCATCCTCAAGGGCAGTGTCTCCAATTCCAGTCACTGACTGCCCCACAAGACGCATCCTCTGAATGGTGTACTGAAGTAATTGTTGTAGCAAGTCAGGTGGGGGCTCAGAGGAAGAAGGCTTGCTTTTGATTGAGCTAGACGAGGAAAGATTTTTCATATTACAAGGCCAAGCCAGATGTTCACCATTCTCTTTCAAAAGCTTCTCCCCTTCTTCGACCATTTCCTCCAGTCCTCGGTTTATCTCTTCATATCGCAGGGCCATGAATGTCACCATGGGTTGCAAGGAAATTTGAGTCTGGGTTGCGTGATCAAGTAAACTCAAAAGAATTTCATATTTGGCAATACTTGGATTGAGAAAACTGTATGCTGCTTGATGGGCTTTCACAAGTGGTTCTGGAAAGTCCACCTTTTCTTCTACTGCAGATTTCTTTTCCTTCTCTTTCTTTTTGTTTGGCTTTGCACTTTTAGGACCCTTCTTTGACTTCTTTGTTCCCTTTTTCTCATCCCTCTTTTCATCTAGTTTCTCCTTTGTTTGGGATACTAAATTAATTGTAATGTCTTGAGTGCCCAGTTTTTCAGAGGTAATTGTTACTGGCTCAGCTACAGTGTGTTTTTTTCCTGAAGAGATAAAATTTGTATCTCCATGATTGTTTAGTTTCTTTTCTCCTGCTGCCTGCTGACAAGCCTCTCCATCCATCTCACCACCACCAGAGCTTCCACTCCCTCCATCATCAGACTGTGAGTCCCCTGTAGTTTCCTTGGTCCCGGGCAGCAGTGTTTTCCCTCTCCTGAATGGTCCATTTGCCAAGTTATTTCCCCTTGATGGGGAACAGCCCATTTCAAAAGCAACTTCTCGTAACAGTGTTTAAAATTGAAATATAGAATCCAATAGGAACATGAAGACAGGTTGCTTCATCTGAAATAAGAAGGGTTTAGAGCCTTACCCGACAGCTGCACATGTCATTTTCAGATGGCTAATCACAGAGTGCACTTGACAGCCTGTATGTGTTCTTGGAAATTACAGTTGAACAGAAGAAAGGTACATTCTGGAGAGTTACTAGAGACTCGAGTTGTCTTTATAATCCAAAGAAATGCTTGTAAAATGAATCAAAATGGTCTTCTTTTGTCTTGAAGTAGCAGTATCAAGCAGTGTGTACAACAAGGTGGTGTCCTTCTGCACCTTGTGGAGGATGAGCAGCTGAAAGGATTAGAGAGGATTTGAGTGTAGACCTCAGCATGCACATATGCCACATTAGAGCAAATAAAACTCACACACATGCAAGACCTTAAGCTCATTAAGGTAATCAGGGCTGTTTTCAGGTGTCTTTTTATAGCCCAAACAATGCCCCTTATTGGCCCCTTTCATTATACGTAACAACACTAAAAATAAAACAACACTAATTAGTAAACAAAGCTTAAGTGAAATTCTGTAAATATTTCCTAATTTAATTATGTAACTCTAGAAAAATGATTAAAATGATCCTTTTGTTCAACACATTGCTATTAACTCTAATGTTATTATTATGAATATGCTTTCAAATGAATTTACTGATTAGAAACTTTTTGTTTTTTCTATTATCAAACTTTGGAGTGTTAGCACAGTGACACATGCACCACGGACTGTCCCACTACTTGGCCAACCTGAATGCTTACGTTAAGCCAGGTGTAGCGTGTGCTATGGCAAAGAAAGCTACTGGTGCGCGTGGCACGGATTAAAGGAATGCATGATACACATGTTCATATGTATATATATGTATATATGTGTATATTTATATGTGTATTGTCTTCAGGGGATTGAGTTTTAGGACGAAATAAGATACAGTCAATTACAATGATTGTTAAAGCAATTGTTTGTGCATTTAATGTGCTGTTTGCAAATGTGTGCAAACAGTGGCGCAAAAAGAGGTATGCAGCGTATGGGCGCTGCACTAGAGGGGCGCCAAAACGATGCCGGAAAATTATTTCTAGTCTGCATTTTCTGTAAGAGCTGTTTGTTCAAGTATGATAATACACATCAAAAAACAGCACAGCACTAATCAGGCGCCCATCCACTCCGTCCCCTACCCTCCTGTCATTTGCTCCCAAACACAGGCGCTTGAGAACGCGCCCCATAGGGAACGGAAGAGGGAGAGAGAAAAAGATGTTGTAGGGATGAAGAAAAGCTTCTCAAAGTGGTTGAAAGACAGCAAGTTGGTCAGTTTATACGCTTTATTTACCTACGTCTCCTTTGTCTACCAAAACGAGACTGTAGGGTACGAAAGTAGCGTTGGACCACTGGGTTCTAGCAAAGCTGCCTCACTGCTGCGTTCCCAAATGCACTTATTCAAAAATAAAGGAATCTAATAGAGGTCAAACCTTCCATAGTTTCCCCAAAGATCCCGTACTTCACCGTGAATAGATTCACACGATCAGAAGAGATCGCCTTTTCAGTTTAAGATGTATGTTACTGTGCTAGCTAAGGCTAGCCATATTAATATTACCCAGCCAGCCAGATGAATGATAGCAGTGAGGCAGCAAGCTAACGTTAAAGCTAAACTTGGTTCTCCAGCTACGACCTGATTAACCCTGAACTGGTTATTTTCTCGGTTTAACTTCAAAACGAGTGACATTAGTCAAGCCACAGCTCTTTATAGTAGCCTGTTTAGCTAGCTAACCTAGCTAGTCAATATCCTAACCGTGGTAGCCTGGTCTAAAGCTCAGCTCGCCGGTGTCACTAAATCATCTTAAACTCTTAGTTTCTAGCCACATTCAGACACATTCAGCCTGTAACTGTTTTAGTTGAGTTTTCTTTTACATTTTTATTTATTTTGTCCTTTTATTTATTTAATTTTCTGTTTTACCTTTTTATTTATTTTATTCCATACTTTTCGCCTTTTACCTTTTTATTTCATTTATTTCTTCCTTTTATTTATTCTGTCTTCTGTTTTACTGTTTATTTTATTTCCATAATTTACTTTTTTATATAAACTTGGTGTTTTATCCCTCTTTCTTTGTGCTTATATTTTATTATTCTAATTATTAATCTCTATTTTATTGCGTTACATTTTAGCCTGTCCACTTATCAATTTATTCTGAATTATTTTATTTCTTCTTAATTAAATCCTCATTGCTTGTTTTTTGCTCTTACCATTTAATTTGTATTCTGTTTATAAAGTTCCTTATTTTAGCTTGCCTGCTTAAATATTTGATTTTAATTTTAATTTTTTTCAGTCACTTTAAGTTAAGAGGCGGGGTTTATAGGCGCCGATAATATGTTTTCATCCACCTCAGAAAGTATGTAGTTGCACCCCTGTGTGCAAATACACTTTTTCATTACCACTCTTGCTAAGATAAATACCAACTGATGCTTTTATGTTTTGGAAAATGACACAATGCCTGTGCTAACCCAGCTGATTGACAAGTATGTAGGTCATCTTTTGTGTGGGTGATAGACAGGCTATTGAGGATGAGTAACAAGGTATTATTGTAATCTCTTTCCTTCGCACAATTGCAGGACACAGAGAGAAAGCACATGAAGATACTGTAGCTATTAATTTATTCATGCGCAAAACATTTTCAAGATCTTTGCTGAGCCTTTGATGGTCTATAAAGGTATTTATAGTATGTATGCGGGTGCCAGAAGCCAGGATGTAAACATGAGTTTGGGAACTTTAATCAGATGAAACAAAACACAGAGCATGAAACAAATACCAGAACACACAGGCAAGCCACCTTTAGGCTTTTATTTAAGGGCTATCTATATAAAAGACTACCAATTACAGTTTGTTCTAATGTATAGAAGTTAAATTAAGAAATGACAATAAAGACCGCTTGTTTTGAAATGCCTAGAAAAAGCAGTGTAAAAGTGTACACTCTAAAAATAAAGGTTCCTAAATGGTCCATGGCTTGAACATGTACGAATAGTGGCAGTTCTAATGTTATTGGGTTTCCAAAACTACCTGCATCTTGTTTTGTCTGCTCATTGTCAGTTTCACGTTTTTCAGCCACTGGTGGGTAACGGGGCTTTGAGAACTCCTGTTATATCTCCCGATATTATATCGGTATGGATGGCAAGAAAATAACTTGTTGTTAAACTTGCCCAACATTTTGACTAAACATCACAAATTGCTTAGGTCTACTGGAGTACCCTGCACTGCAAAATATATGACATTGGTTTTGCCAAGGGGAGCACCTTAGTAAATGGGGGCCCTATGCATAGTTTTCATATAAAAAGAACCGGCACTGTCTAGGAAGAACCTTACATTTATATAGAACCTGTAGTTTATGTGGAGGTTATCAAACTTTAAAAAGTCTTGAAGTACTGCTCTAAAGAACAATTTATAATTCAATTTGGCATCTTTATTTTTTAGAGTGTACACCAAAAATCAAGTCAAGATTTTTTCAATAAAGTTGATGTAAACTATGTAACTTTCAAAAATCATACAGTTTTAAAAATAAAGGCTAGAGAGCTGGAATAACCCCTCTTGGTTCCTTAAAGAACCTTTCAATAAATAGAACCAATTTTGTAGATTTTGTAGAAGTTCTACATAATATAAAGGTTTTATGAACAATAAAGGATTTTTAGAACCATGTGTCCAAGACAAGAACCAATTAGGAACCTTGACTATTAGCAGAGAAGACTGAAGATTTTTCAAATGTGAATAATCAAAATATAATATTTTCACTCAATAATATTTTCACCCATTTTTATTAATGACTGCACATACCAAAATACACATTACAAATATACAAATACAGATATACATTTATATTAAAAAACATAAATAAACAACACATGCATATACTGTAGATCAACAATACACTACATATAGTCTCAAAAGAAATCTGAATGGCCTTGTTAGTGATGTTTTCCAATTTACGGACAGTAAAGCCTAATATTTCATAAAGTAAAGCACAGGGCATACTTATAATGCATTCATGTCACAGCCCATGTTTTTCAACCCTAAAACCATTATCACCCATCATAAATGCTTTATATAATGGATCAGTTTACCAGACTGAGCCTAGTCCTGGATGTCCTGGAAAATGACCCTAAATGCCAAATTCACATAATCCCCATATTTTATTCTTGGTCACGAGTGGGAAAATAGAGTAAAACTTGCATCTGTTGATCAATCACACCCAATTAGAGACCTCATCTTTCTCAAATGCAAGCTTGAATGAATTGACCTTATTATCTGACCAGTTTCACCACCCACATATATTTGAATTTTAAATCAAGAAAATCTGTTATTTAATCTACAGTGTACAGTGCACTAAAAACACTGACACATTTTTCATCTTCAAAAACTCAAAACAGTGAATACATTTACATAAAACACATAAATATTAATGCTTTTAGGTATCTAGCTTTTGAGACTGTTAAATAGATCTTCTCTGAAACCTTCTCCGCATGGTGGGCTGAGAGTTACTGGAGTTCTCTACTTTTAAAATGTGTAGTGGTGATTCTGGGCTGCAAACACCAGTAGCATTTGAACACATGGTGGTCTGTGAAGGTGAGATTTTGAGACCACTCTTGTTACACAGGGATCCAACCCCAGACAATTCAGAGAGGCCTGAGTCGACTGAACTTCTTGTACTACATGCTCGTGCAATGTATGCCTCCATAGTGACCTCCTCCTTCTTTTTGCAAAGGGCCATGTACCACTTAGGTGTAAAGTGGCAGAATATAATGCCATATGTCGACACCAAGATTGCTGCAGCCTGAATTGAGTAGCGTTCTGGTATTTTCGCTGCATATATTGGAGTGAAACAGACCCATACAAACAGGTATATCAGCATGCTGAGGATAATGTGTCCAGTCTCATTGAAGCGCTGAGGAACCTTTCTCCCTTTGAAAGCCAGTGCAAAACAGATGAGTGCAAGAAGTGCAATGTAAGAAAGCATGATGCCAAAACCCACCCCAGAGCCCTCCTTACACTGAAAAATGATCTCCATGCCCAGTGTCGACTCCACAGTCTCAGGAGAATCAAATATCAGCCAGAAGATGCAGATGAGGACTTGAATGAAAGTGCCACAGCTGATAATTAACGGAGGCTTGTAAAACCTCTTGATATTGTGCTGACGATATTGAGGAAGGAATGCCACAAAGGTCCGCAGGGCTTTTACCAGGATGCATGAGACAGTGAGCGAGAACCCTAAGGCATACAGGAATGACCGTGCCCTACATATATGGTTGTTGGGCTTGCAAATGAAGAGTAAGACACTGGTATAGCTGAGAGCTAACCCCAACATAATCAGAAAGTATATGTAGCCACCAGCCTGTTTAATGACAGGACTTCCACGATAGAAAAAGTAAACAATGAGGTTAATAAACAAAAGGAGATATCCTGTTAGAACAAATGTTAGAAAAACAATGGCTCGGGTCTCATTCCACTTCCAAAAGACTTCTTTCCTTGGCTTACAATGTGTCGCATTTTTCAGGGACCACGTTTCATTTTCGCATGGGAGACAGTTTTGAAGATCTGTAATAAAGACAAGAAGTTAAAACTGATTCAGCAGGTTTTAAGCTGTAGTCCTACAGATCAACTCCCAGACTGGACAAAACCTCAGCTTGGGAATAATAAGCCCCTATTTGGGCTGATTCTAGATGATTTGCCAGAGAGTTTCCTAAATTAACTAACTTGTGAGTTGACTCCACTGACTAGAGGCATAAATAGACTTGTATAGAATTATATTACAACATATCATTGTATCGCACCATAAAAGGCATATTAGCTAGTGACTAGAGAATTAGGTTGGGACTCATTATAGCACATTAGTATTGTACTTTTATAATGTTGAATGCCCTATTATACTATCCTGGGGGCAGCTGTGGGCTGGAGGTTAGGGATCTGTGACCAGAAGGTTGCCGGTTCGATCCCCAGGGCCGACAGTTCATGACTGAGGTGTCCTTGAGCAAGACACCTAACCCCCAACTGCTCCCCGGGCGCCGTGGATAGGGCTGCCCACTGCTCCGGGCAAGTGTGCTCACTGCCCCCTAGTGTGTGTGTTCACTAGTGCATATGTGGTGTTTCACTTCATGGATGGGTTAAATGCAGAGGTAGAATTTCCCCGGTTGTGTGATCAAAAAAGTATCACATAACTTATTAAACTGAAAATGGAAACATTAATATACAGGCACATTTTCAGCTACTCTGTATTTGTGCTGTATCACAATTTAGCAGTAAGTATGAATTTTATTATGAAATTTGTATAACCTTAGTATTGACTCATTGTTCATGAAACTAGACCAGCATTTCTGGTCACCAGCAAAGCCAGCATGTTTTTTTGGAAGCTGGTGTCCTGGTCAACCAGCAGGACCATGCTTGGTGACCAGCTAAACCAGCACCAGACTAGCATAAACCAGCACAGACCAAAGCTGTTTTTTCTAACAGGGACAGTCTTATCTACATTGGGTAGCTCACATAAAGGTTAGATAAATAAAAGAGCTAAAAGCTAAGGGTAGAGCTAAGGTGAAGTATTCTCCCAATCACATCAGCCATCTAATTTCTTTCTTCACAATAAGGTAAACGTCAGGAATAACAGTAATAAGGTGGCCTCTAATCCTCTCCGCGACCCAGAAGGAGAAGCGACTTAGAAGATGTGTATGTGTGTGTGATTCTAATCGTACTCATCCACAAACTCATGTAACAACAACAAACCTTCTCTTAAACAATGTATTTGCATTAAAACAACTTTATGTTGATCTACTTCACCAACACATTACCAAGAGAGCTAACTTTAGGAAGCTCACTAGCTATTTGTCTCCCACACAAGCTGAGGCTTATTCATTTACATTTACAGCATTTGGCTGATGCTCTCATCCAGAGCGACTTACAATTTGATTAGTTTACACAGCTAGGCGAAGGTTGTGTTAGGAGTCTTGTCCAAGGACTCTTATTGGTATAGTGTAGGGTGCTTGTCCAAGCATGGGACTGAACCCCAGTCTACAGCGTAGAAGTTAGAGTGTTACCCACTACGCATACGAAACCTTATTCCACTTGGTCAGCAGCACTAAAGCGAGTGAGGACTTAAGTTATATTCTATTACACATCGTGAAATAGAAATTTGGGCTACAAAAGACTACAGTACCACACTTTGTCGAACAAACCTCAAAGCACAATAATAAATGGTGTCATACTCACTTGTGCTATTGGAGTAGGTGCCCTCCAAACATTCTGTGCAGTTATGGCAACAGGATATTTTAGAGAGTTTTTTTGCAGTTCCAGGAGGACAGGCTTCAGAACAAATGGAAACGGGTGTCTGAAATAATATGTAATAAATTATTTCATTTTGCTAAAAATGTGTAAAACATTTGTATGTACCCTATAAAATGCTAGTGCAAATATGTAGCACTCACAGTATTGTCAGGATTGCTCCATTCAATAGGTTTCTTAAGATTGATTTGTTTTTGTTCAAGATTATAGTTCCCAACAACAACAAACTGTCTTTGTCCACTTGACATGTCTCGGACCCAGTTAATCAGATCGTAGCCATTTATGAAATTTCCTAATGTATTAAAGTAGAAAGTCTGATCATCCAGAGTAAAGTTGATGTTTCTGAGTTCTTTGAGGAGCTGAAAATAGTGAAATGAGAGAAATAACAACAGTAAGTAATCAATATTGTTCTACACACCAAAACTGTCATATGAAATGTCTTCACATACAGCTTACCTTCCATGGTGGGAGGTCTTTTTCCCCTGTACACGCCGTCTCATTACAGTCTAAAAGCTTCCTCAGGGCGTGAGCAATGGACAACACAGCCAGCCTCTCCCCATAGGCTACGTCAATATGCACCGCTTTTGTTAAATAGTCCATGCTTTTCCCCATCTGCTGGTATTCTTCTATGAACTTGTTCTCAGCACCTGGAGGAATAGTCAGCATTTGCAGATATTCTTTAAAGCCAGGGTTTGGGCCTGTAATGAAACTGAAGCCAAATATATCTCCTACTTTGTTGATTCCCACCATTTGAGCAATATCTTCCGATATTGACCATGCGTCACTGGCTATCCAAGTGCGTGATATATTCCTGTTAATCATTTCTATGAAAAGCTTTTTCACCAGCTCCTCCTTTAAGATGAGTAATACAACTTTGGCTCTGGACTGTTGGATGGTGTCTGCCACTTTTTGGATCCTAGTGTCAATGTCCTTACAATCCAGGTAGTGAGGCAGAGTTTCTTCAAAAGCAGCGCAAACATTTTCAGTCTCTGCATCCACCAAGAAGCTGTGGAAGGCATCTTCACCATAATTATCATCCCCATGGACCACGCCGACCCAGTCCCACCCAAAGTAGGCCATGAGTTTTGCCAGTGCTTTCGTCTGATGGATATCACTGGGTACAGTGCGTAGGAAGGCAGGGTAGCGCTTTCTATCACTCAAGGCTTCTGCAGACGCTGACGTGCTTATCTGTTTAGAGGCAACAAACAAGTTTTAGTTCACTTAAGGTGAGCAGGGCTTAGAGTGGATTCCCATAGAATGCTTCAATATAGTACTATGCAAGCTCATATATCATAATATGTCAATTGTGTATTGCAATCACGTGTCTGTAAACAGTGTACACTAATCAGCCACTTTATTAGGTACACCTTGCTAGTAAAAGGTTGGACCCCCTTTTGCCTTCAGAACTGCTTTAATTCTTCATGGCAGACTTTTAACAAGGTGATGGAAACATTCCTCAGAGATTTTGGTTGGTTATTTGAGTTCCTGTTGCCTTTCTGTCATCTCGAACCAGTCTGCCCCTTCTCCTCTGACCTCTCACATCAACAAGGCATTTTCATCCACACAACTGCCGCTGACTGGATATTTCCTCTTTTTCAGACCGTTCTCTATAAACCCTAGAGATGGTTGTGCGTGAAAATCCCAGTAGATCAGCAGTTTCTGAAATGCTCAGACCAGCTCATCTGGCAACAACAACCACGCCACGTTCAAAGTCACTTAAATCCCCTTTCTTCCCCTTTCTGATGCTCGGTCTGCACTTCAGCAAGTTGTCTTCACCACCTCTACATGCCTAAATGCATTGAGTTGCGGGCATGTGATTGGCTGATTCGCTATTTGCGTTAACAAGCAATTAAACCTATTGTACCTAATAAAGTGGCCGGTGAGTGTATAACAGTATGACACAAATATTCACTGATCATCCAGCATACAAACAAAGGTTATTCCGTTTAGCTGAATGGCTGATAAAGTGGCCAGTGAGTGAATATGTTTAATATGTGTCTTGTGCAAAAAGTCAGAGACAACCATTTTTCATTTATTGTTTTGAGAATTGCAGCTTCTTTGTTTGATTTGTAAGTTTCCTTCTTTGTTGTTAGTTTCCTTTTTCTAGTGTTGGGTCATTTCCTCACAGTGGAAGGATGGACAGAAACACTTGTGGATCTTTTCAGATCTAAAGCAAGAGTGGAGCTTGATTTTCTCAAAAAAGAAAAGACTGAAAAGTCCCTGTAAACATGCTCTTTAATTATGTATGCTGGTTGAAAAGCTGAGCAATTTTTGTGTTGTATTCTATATAAAAGGACATTAAAAATAAATAAATAAATAAGGAATGTCTCCTTCCCCTGCTCCCAGTGTCCTCATTCCTCCAAACCCCCTGAAGGCCAGGCCGGTTAGCTCAGTTGGTTAGTGTGTGGTGCTAATAACACCAAGGTTGTGGGTTTGAGCCTCATACGGGTCTCTAAGTCAAACTGGCCCCAAGACCGGAAGGTCGCCGGTTCGATCGACAGTCCATGACTGAGGTGTCCTTGAGTAAGATGCCTGACTCCCAATTGCTCCCCGGGAGCCGTGGATAGGGCTGCCCACCGCTCTGGGCAAGTGCCCCTAGTGTGTGTGTATTCACTAGTGTGTATGTGGTGTTTCACTATACAGATGGGTTAAATATGGAGGTGGAATTAAAAAAGTATCACTTAAGTTAAGATCTTCACAAGTATGTATCTTACCTGAGGCACCATGTAGAGGGTCAGAAGCCGAGCCACACTGATAGAAACCTCAGAATAGCGTGCTCCAATGATTGCTTTTACTTTTGGCTTTTGAATGAACTCGCATTGCGGCAGCAGCGTTCCGTTTGCAGCCAGCATATGCTCAGTGCTCTGAATGGCTTTGGAGGCATCAGAGCATGTGTCACAGATGTAGTAGCCAAGGCGCACCCCAGGCAGGAAGCTGGAGTTGTTGAGTTGTTCAATGGTGTGAATGGCAGCCAGCATGTGGACAAATGCTACCATACTGAACCTAGAAAGAAAGTAGGGTAAAGGCACTGTTGCGTCAACGTAAAAAACATATTTTTGTATTTTTTATTTCATTTTTATCTCTTATGGTACAGATATTGTTGTTAAAATCTCCACAGTACACTACAGACAGATGTAACTCACTCTGAACAGTTGTATCTCTCTGGCTGTTCTCGATAATACAGCGTCTCCACTTTAGAATAGCAGGAACTGAGAATTCCTATCTGGACATCTCCTTCAGCCCAGGCCCCACATTTGTCCACTTGGTAATCACAACCTGTCCCAAAATCTGTCAACAGCAAAACGCCTGAGATTCCCACATATATCCAAAGCATCGTGTCGCACTAAAAGATTTTAGTTCACATCCACCACTACAGAAAGAGAATTACCTAGTGGAGTGATTTAGCTGTCCCACTGGTTTTTATTTGAGACAACAGAAAAGGAAAAAAAAAAATCACGTGCTTCAAAACACAATACTTTCAATTGTGACAGTGACAGCAAATGAGAGGACAGCATTTCAGAGCTGTGAATAAGACTTCCTTGACAGGTCTACTGAGCCAGTTTCTGACTTTTTTCTTTAAGCAAAGGAGGAAATAGTGCTAAAAATACCTTTCAGTTGGAAATCATGTTCACACAACAGCGTGCAGATGTCTCTTCATGTTAGTGTTTATGTTCCTAAGCGAGACTAAGAGAGAGATTTTGAATTCATAAGCCCTTGATTTTACAACTATTTAGGAAAACTGTCTTTTAAAAAGTAATAGGTTAAGTAATGAGTCACCTGCATCACGGTTGGATACAAGACTAAATTTTAAAACCAGTATGATTAGAACTACTAAAAGGCAAAATTGACTCACATCAATGA
>NC_051220.1:34470218-34602718 GCF_015220715.1 Pygocentrus nattereri | reverse complement strand
TCATCTTATGCCCCGGAGAACAGAGTCCATGCTTTTCTGGTGTTGAGCTGCTGCATCTGGGCCATGTTTACATGCTTGTGTGCTGGGTGAGAGAGTGCGCTATGAGAGTATCTTGATGTAGGGGTTAGGTGCTTTAGCTTAAAGGGGAATGACAGCGTTTGTTCAGAATGTCTGTATAATGTTCTCGAAAAACTTAACCCAGACAGAATTGTTCACAGTGGTGGTGATAGGAACCAGGCTTCTGCTCTCAGAAAGCTGTTATAGGAAATGGTTGAATGAGTGAATATACTATTGAGTTAGTGCATCTGCATTATCTGAGTCATTGTTTTATGATGTGTATGTGTGTGTGTGTGTGTGTGTGTGTGTGTGTGTGTGTGTGTGTGTGTATTTATGTATGCATGCACATGTGTATTTATGTATGTGTATGTACGTACAACCCCATTTCCAATGAAGTTGGGACTTTGTCTAAAACATAAACCAGATTACGATGATTTGCAAATCCTTTTCAACATATTTCAACTGAATACACTACAAAGACAAGATATTTAATGTTCAAACGGATAAACTTTGTTTTTTGCAAATATTCACTCATTTTGAATTTGATGCCTGCAGCATGTTCCAAAGAAGTTGGGACAGGGGCAAAAAAAGACTGGGAAAGTTGAGGAATGCTCAAAAAGCACCTGTTTTGAACATTCCACAGGTGAACAGGTTAATTGGAAACAAGTGAGTGTCATGATTGAGTATAAAGGGAGCATTCCTGAAAGGCTCAGTCGTTCACAAGCAAGGATGGGGTGAGGTTCACCACTTTGTGAACAACTGCGTGAGCAAATAGTCCAACAGTTTAAGAACAACGTTTCTCAATGTACAACTGCAAGGAATTTAGTGATTTCATCATCTACAGTCCATAATATCATCAGAAGATTCAGAGAATCTGGAGAAATCTCTGCAAGTAAGCGGCAAGGCAGAAAACCAACATTGAATGCCTGTGACCTTCAACCCCTCAGGCAGCACTGCATTAAAAACTGACATTATTCTGTAACGGATATTCCCACATGGGCTCAGGAACACTTCAGAAAACCATCGTCAGTGAACACAGTTTGTCGCTCCATCTACAAGTGCAAGTTAAAACTCTGCCATGCAAAGCGAAAGCCATATATCAACAACACCCAGAAACGCCGCCGGCTTCTCTGGGCCCGAGCTCATCTGAGTGTAGTTGGTGTGTGTGTGTGATATATAACACACACACACACACTCTCTCGCTCTCTCACCAGCCACTTTATTAGGTACACCTGTGCAATTGTTAACACAAATAGCTAATCAGCCAATCACATGGCCACAACTCAATGCATTTAACCAGTGGCATGGTTGTTGGTGCCAGACGGGCTGGTCTGAGTATTTCAGAAATTGCTGATCTACTGGGATTTTCACACACAACCATCTGTAGGGATAACAGAGAATGGTCGGAACAAGAAAATGCCCAGTGAGCGGCAGTTGTGTGGACGAAAATGCCTTGTTGATGTGAGAGGTCAGAGGAGAGTGGGCAGACTGGTTCGAGATGATAGAAAGGCAACAATAACTCAAATAACCAACTTTGTAATATAACTCAATATAACTTTAACTCAAATAACCAAATAATTGTATTCAGTTGAATATAGGTTGAAAAGGATTTGCAAATCATTGTATTTTATGTTTTACACAACGTCCCAACTTCATTGGAATTGTGTGTGTGTGTGTGCACATATATATATATATATATATATATATATATATATATATATATATATATATATCTCACACAAACACACGTATGGGTTTATGTAGCAAAAAAATAACTATTTGTATTTTAAACATTGTGATGCCTGGTACAGAGCACTTAAAAAAATCTAGTTATGAAATATTTTAGAAAGACAGTACAATATATGCTCAATCCTTCTAGCACACTTAATCAAGTTATGCCAAATTATTTACTGATGGGCTTAAAATCAACCACAGCAGGTCTAAGTAAGGGTAGAGGTTTTCTAGTTTTTGCTTTTAGTTTGTCTACGCTAAAGTCATAAAATGAATAGAAACCATCAGCATGTTCACCTTTAGACAAGCATGTGAAAAAGATTAGTTTAACCATAAATGTAGTCGATCGGCAAACGTGTTGTCTTAGGTTTGCTTCTTTAGTTTTACATTCGAGCTGTAAGTCTAAGATAATGGAAGTCTGTATCACTGAAAAAAGGTGACCTAGACACCTTATTCCACTAATTGACTAATTAACTGGCCCTTCTTAGGCTGAAGTGTGTGTTAAAGCAGGAAAACACAGAAACGTGCAGGACAGGTACCCCAGGACCAGGGTTGGGAACCTATGATCTAGGCTATACTACTGGATTGCAGTAAGGAAAGCTTTTCTGAGATACGGTCTAGAAGGGTAGAAGGCTGGGTTTGGTGCAGTTGGTTAGCATGTGGTTTGGCATGTCACGTGGCTGAAATACACTCCTGCCTCCAAAACTGATTTGCATGTACAGTAATGGCGCCCTCTCTTGACTAATAGAAGCACTCCCACCTGCTGTAGTGCTAAACAGGAAAAGAAGCAGCACCAAATACATAAATACGTTCCTGTTAAATCCTACAGGGCAAATGCATAGTCACTAGATTACATTTGATACAAGTTTAAATCAGTCATTTGAGTTCGTAAACTCTTGCTGTGGCCTTGGACGCTGTGGTTTAAAGCATAACTGTTTCAGACAAGTCTTAATTAAGGCAGTGTTCTTTGATTTAAAACACTCAAATGAAGTGTCCAGTTGGTGGTGTTCATTTCTGAGGGGCAGAGGGCAGAGGGGTAGACTGGGATTTTCTGAGGATAAGGAGATTTTAGAACTGATTCATGTAAGACTTGTGTACAACTGGCCATTGTTACTGTGGACAGAATTTTAACATTTATTAAATGAATAAGCTGTGAGAGGTCGTCCGTTACCCATGCCAGGATAATGACCTCTGTTTCAGGTTATGACCACTTCTACCCCTTCATGGCTGAGCTGTTGTTGCTTCCATTTCACAGTAATAGCACTCACAGTTGACAGGGGCAGATCCAGCAGGACAGAAATTTCACAGACTTGTGGCAGAGGTGGCATCCTGTGACAATGCCACGTTTAAAGTCACTGAGGTCTTCAGTACGACCCTCTACTGCCATTGTTTGTTGAGACTGTATCCTTAATTTTGTCCACCTGTAAATAATAGGTGTGGCTGAAACACCTGAACTCAGTAATTGGGACAGGTGTCCCAATACTTTTGCCTATATAATGTCCATGTAGTCTTTTGCTTCAGTTGATCTGATTCTGACATTACTTGAAGGTACGTCCAGAATACCAGCAGTTTAGCTCATTCATGCTCCTTCTGACGGAGCAATCACATTTAATTTATCACTCAGCTGCGCATCAAACCTCTGAAGTTACTGGTTTAGCTGGACTTGTTTTACACTGTAGCTAAGTAACTGTTAAGCTAAGGACAGAACAATAGCACCTATATGTATTAAAGGGCCCATATCCTATGTTTTTTGTTGCTGTCCGCTTACAAAGTTATTGCTGTTTTGTGTTCCAAAAACAGCTGTACTTAATTAATTTATTTTTTTTGTAACTTCTCTTCATCCATTACAGTTAAACAGGCTGTTTTTGCCACTGTGCCTTTAAGATTGTATGTAAGTGAGCTCTCTTTTGACTGTCCTTTACTGTGCTTCATTAAAAAAATTGAAGTGGGCAGTTTTTGTGTATTTTATTCATGTATGGACTTTAGAGCGTGAACAGTATGCTCTGAAACTTTTGAAAGTTTTAAAGGTTTTCCATGAAACTCTTATTTAAAAGAAGCATGGAAAAGTAGATTTTTCTTTATGTGGTCCCTTTAAAAGGTGATCCACCACTTCACTGTTTAACTGGAGCCCAACAATAATTTTCCCTGCTCAGATGATGTTTCATCTTCAAATCAGATTTTTGTGTATGGAAGTTATGAAGGCATTTCAGTTTTAACTTTTAAGAGATTGCTGCAGAGTTTTCTTTGTTTGGCTTTGTAGGTAAATGAGGGGAAATTTTTGTATAAGTCAAAATTACAATCTGAAAGTGTGGAAAGCTGACCACTGTGACATAGTGGCGCAGCAACATCTGTTCACATCGCTTTCCACAAATTTCCCATAATTACTCGGATTGTGCTTTTCAGTGCATGATATTGGTGGTTTTTACTGTAAGCACAACATCACTGATTCTTCATTTCTAACTCCTTGCATGCTGTAATATTGCTGTGATTGTTGAATTTCTCCTCCACACAATTATGTTGATTGCATAATGTCCTCTAATTTGGGCAAACTGCTGCTTTTAAACATGATAGTTGCTCCTCATACAGTCATACAGGTGCAGCTGTCATCTAACCACCAACCTGAAGCGATCTAAATATAGTTACATTCATTATTTATTTATCATTTTATTTTCAGCTGTGAGTTGGTGCATCAGCAGTTTTGCTTTATTGAAGAAGTTCACTGACAAATAACAGCATATCTAATCACATTTTACCCAGGGGAGTCATTTTTACCAAGATGCACCTGGAACTGTGATATTTTAAACTGAAAGAATTATGAGGACAGAGATGTTGGAGTAAGTGCCAACTTCAGGATTTTCTTCAAGGCAAAGGATATCAGGTTTGCCTGGAATAGGGATTAATGTGATAGTGAGATTATCACATTTAGATTAGTTGTCTTTTTATGGATTTGTAGATGAAACACATCTACATGGATGAGCCTTATTAAAAAGGAGTCCTTTGATTACTCATGGTTTGAATAAAACTCTGTGCCTTCTATCCAGAGCACTAATAAATGAGATCTGACAAAGCAGCAGATATTGTTCAGGCCTAGCCAAAGTAAACAGTCTGCTTGGCACACATTGAGGGGTCTAAATACACAATTTAGCGCTCAGGGCTTACGTAACAGGTGCGTTTGGCTACTTAAATCCTTTCAGTACCTAGGATTCTGTTTATATGCCACTGTGTTGGCCGGGCTGTACATGCTTTCTTAATGGCTTGTTTTTAAAAAGCTACTTCTGCTGCTTATACAGTCTTTCATCCCTCATTTGTTGTTTTACACTGTGAGATGCAATGTCTTTTAGAAAAAATCTGGTTTAGGCTCCAGTTAGGCTATTTTTTGCAGAAAATAAAATTCCAAAAAAAAAAAGCCCATTTTTGGAAACTAGTCTGCAAAAGTGGCCCATTTTGAATACATTATTTTTTGTGATGTTGCAAAAAACCAAACGCAGTTTTGCCCACCCATTCATTTTTAAATCATAAGATATGTTTTACCCTGGGCTGCTTTTTGAATGATACGCAGTACTGGGCAGTCAGTCAGAACAGGGGTCATTTGCTTATGGTCACTGTAGCAATAAAAAACTTTTAAAGGAGTACAGTTTGATTAAAAATCAATTAAATATTTCTTTTTCCAGGTCATTTTCAACCATTTCTTTCGATCCATTCATCATGTAATTATACAGGTGTAATGTACTGCATTTTCAAATTCTTAAATAAAAAAAAAAAAATAGAAAATGGCAAAAATGGTTTTGTTCTGACAGATGATATAGCATGATATAAAGGCAGAGCCAATTTTGTAATTCTAAGAGATAAAGAAATGTTGAAAAATGGTCACACAAAAATAAATTAGACCTTTCTTGGCACATCATACTACATAAACATTCTTTTAAAAATAAAAGAAAAATGTAGGAAATGGGTCCTCTTAATGTCAATATTTTGGTTAGTTCGTTCATATGTTCATGTTTTTGTCCTGTTTGCTAACTCACATAGACAGTTATGTAATTAAAACTTACCAGCTTAAAACTTAGCAGATTTCCCCTCTGTCATATCACTCCCTGTGCAAATCCCAGAAATGACAGCCAATCAATAGGTTCGCTCTGGTTCACATCATTGCCTAAAACTGACTGCTGTCAAAAGGGATATTGTGTGGTACTTTGTGCAATGTGCAGACACGGAGCCAAATTAGAACTAAATCCAGGGCAATGCCAGTGAATAGGCTTAGAGTTCCACACCCCTCAGGAATTTCTCTCCGTAATGAGAGAGCGAGAGTTGTCATTTTGTTTCGGGCCTCTGTAGTCTTCACTTAGTTAATGTACAGTTAAGCTTCTTCACTTTATTGAATGGCTCTTGCCTAATTAAACTTCCTTGGGCGTATAGCATTCCCCTTGTATCCTCTAATTTTATTTATTATTTTTTATTTGGATAATATTTTCCATACTTATTGGCTGGTGAGTAAAATGTATCAGTGTAAGAGGAAAGGCATCCCAGTGAGCCATAAATAGCTCCTTCACTGTGACTGATCACAGAGCTTATTAGAAGAGGCCAGGGAGATCGGCGCGTACCTTCCCCCCGTGCTGTATTTCAGTTTGGAGTTTACTTTGCAAAATCTTTTGCAATGCCAGTTGTGTCTCCCTCCATGGAGGAGCTCCAGCACAGTGAGTTTCAGCATGGTTTTGGTGGTGGCGTGGAGTTTCAGTGGTCTGTGGGACTATGTGCGCCATTTCCTGCACTTGTTTTCGTTTTTAGAAGACTTTCTCACTTACTCTCACTTAATGTTCAGAACAGTTCAGAAGATTGTTTCACTATTTGTGCTATTTTCTGTATGTTGCTCTCATTTTCTTTGTCAAATTAGGCTCTTTTTAAGAGGTGTGGTATGGTGTAATATTATTTTATGGCCTATAGTTATATAGTCAGGTCCTCATAATGGATATGAAGTTATTCTGAAGCTTCTTGCTGATTAAAACAACTGTCGTGTGTGTTCCTCTAGTGCAGCTGTTGTTCAGCTCATGTGGGTTGACTGAAATAAGGATTTTTATTTGTCTTTCTCCTTTTTGGAGATATGAAAAGACTATGAACCAGGCCTAGCTTTTATCTTTTATCCTTTATCCATTACAAAGATGCCTTTAATCCCCTAGAGCATTTATTATTGCCTACATCAGATTGTTTTAATATATGTAAAGCCTGACTTATCCTTATCCATTTCAGATGGTCTCAAAGGGCCATGTAACCAAACAGAGTTGTTTCTGTGCAGCTGAAAAGGACACATTTATTTGAACATCAACTGAAAAGCCAGTATATAGTGTGAATATTAGCCTTTTTGCCTCAAAAGTATTCTGATGTTTAGTACAATAAGTTGAACTCCTATGCTAATACACCCTTCAGGCATAACCTTATGTCCACCTCCTTGTTTCTATGCTCATTATCCATTTTATCAGCTCCACTTACTATATAGGTGCACTTTGTAGTTCTACAGTTACAGACTGTAGTCCATCTGTTTCTCTGATACTTTGTTAGTCCCTTTTTACTCTGTTCTTCAGTGGTCAAGACCCCTATGGACCCTCACAGAGGAGGTGCTATTTGGGTGGTGGATCATTCTCAGCACTACAGTAACACTGACGTAGTGGTGGTGTGTTAGTGTGTGTTGTGCTGGTATGAGTGGATCATACACAGCAGCGCTGCTGGAGTTTTTAAACATCTTGGACCACTGCTGGACTGAGAGTAGTCCATTAACCAAAAATATCCGCTCAACAGCGTCCTGTGAACACCACTGAAGGACTAGAGGATGAGTAGCTCATGCTGTAGAAAAATGAGAAATGAGCCATCATCTCTGGCTTTACATCTACAGGGTGGAGCAACGACGCAGGTGCATCTAATAGAGTGGACAGTGAATGGACATTGTGTTTAAAAACTGATCCTGTCCACTGAGAAACAGGGTAAAAGTGGGCAAATAAAGTTTGCAGAGAAACAGATGGACTACAGTCTGTCACGGTAGTCCATCTTATATAGTCACTATATAGTAAGTGGAGCTGATAAAATGGACAATGAGCGTAGAAACAAGGAGGTGGACATGATGTTATGCTTGATCAGCGTGTACTAACATATTTTCTTGCTCTGTGTTTAGGTGCGGAGGGGGAGATGACTAAAGAAGAAGTGTTGAGGGAGTCTTCAGAAGGAGACGCTGTGCTGGACAGGTACAGGGTCCTGTCCCACACCGCTGCACGGCCAGTTATTCACCAGGTGGCATCAGCACCCATGCCCACTGACTCTGGTAAGGACTGAAAGCATGCAGTAGATGGAGGGCTGAGAGTGTCATGTGTAGGATGGTTGTCAGTAGTGATTCATTGTTTTACCCTTAAAGCCCTAATTATTCAATCCTATACTTCAGTTTAGTTTAATTCAAATAAGATGTCTCACTGAATACGGATCAACAAGCTTGGCTGGACTTGCCTGAGCAATCAATTATAATTTGATATAAGGCTTATTGATTTTTTTTTTTTTTTTTTTTTTTTTACTGCTAATTTGTGCAGACTTGAGTTCTGCAATGTGTGAACACCAGCAGTTTTCTTTAGATGTGAAGAACTTGTAAACTTGTTTGGCAGCACTTTAAATATCCAGAAAAGGATCAAGATCAATCGATTAGCGTTGTCACTATCACTTATATTAGTGTCAACTTTATAGATTGTGTACACAGAGTACTGTTACATGCTGTTATTATGCATTTAATATTTCTGTAAATTCTTTTGTATCAAACCATATTCACTAGCCCCTTTTCTATGTATACCCACTATATGCATGTTTCACCTGTATTTTGTTTGTTGTTCACCTTTGCTCATCTGCCTATCCACACTGCCAAAGGACATCTTGGCAAGAGAAATGATCTTAAATCTACTCAATATGTCTAACGTTTCATATATTTAGATTATTGTAAGAATATTGTAAGATTTTACTTGTTTCTATACATTCAACCTTTTATTGTTTTATAGTTAAACAATGATATTTACAGTGTAATAATTCCAGTACAGCATAAAGATTAATATTTCCAGTTTTGAAATGAGAAACATGTGATATATTGACTAAGTTTAAGATGGTTTCACTTGCTGAGATATTTTCAATGCATCTGCTTATTTACATGTCTGTCTATCTATCTAGCTATCTAGCTATCCTTCTTACCTATCTAGCCTTCCAAAATACTCAACTAGAAAAAAAAAGATAAACAAGCAATTAAAACATCTTTAAAAATAATAGTAATTAAAAAAATGACTAACATTTGTTGTCAGCCAGGCTCTTTTTTTTTTTTCTTTTCTTTTTTCTGAAAAAGACCAATGAGAAAATTTGAAATATATACCATAGTCATGTAAATTGCCAGGTAATCAGTGCCGATTAGATTGAGAGGATCCATTTTAATCAATGCTTCTTTTCAGATTTAATTGAGTAACAGCCTGAAGACTGACATGTTCCCTTTCCATTACAGACTTCTCCTTCTTTGACCCCAGTGACCCCCAGTGTAGGGAGGTCCTGCTTGACCCTCAGACCACAGTTCCTGAGCTGTTCGCTGTGCTCAGGCAGTGGGTTCCCCAAGTCCAGAAGAACATCAGTCTCATAGGCAATGAGGTGAGTGTTTAGCTCTTCTTTCTTGCAGCTGTTGAAGAGATACACACAGCTCTGTGTCAGGATTCTGTGCCTAGTACTCTGGAGATTGAAAACTGATCCCTTGCACGGTGTGTCTGCATGCATGAGTGTGTGTGTGCGCATGTGTGTAAGTGTAAGTGTAGGTTAGTGTGCAGGTGTAAAATCTCTTTGTGGTCAGTTCTTGCTGTAACATTATATTTGTGTTTATTTATGTGCTTCATTTTTTTTTTAGATTCTGAAGAGAGGCTGTGGGGTCAATGACAGAGATGGGCTTACTGACATGACCTTGCTGCATTACTGCTGCAAAGCTGGCGCACCTGGCATTGGTGAGTAGAACGTGTACCCAGTGTGCTGCAAAAATGTGTTTATTTTTTATTTTTATGTGTGCTTTTTATCTAAAGCAGTAATTTTGATTTTCCCTTATGTCCATATTTAGTCAATCAGCCAGGACATGTTTGGTATCCTAATGTTGCTTCATTAGTTTTGGACTTATTTTAGCACTGTACAAATTGCATTCCTAATTCATCACACTCTTGCCTTAAATTGTGTCAGGTTAATAAATCTCAGACTTTATTTGGTTTCTGACACTATATGACATTGTTATCTATAAAACATAGACAAAGGTACAGTAAAACATTGCGGCTTCAAGATTATAGCTATGCTGTTCTTTATACTTTTGTCATTTTGGCAAATACTGTGTTGTACTATTTTGTTATCTTCATTTTGGCCACAAAAACTGTTTCTAATCTAGTAAGAACGAACAGAATTGTGAATGACACGCAGACTTTACTGTCTGAGGCTGTTTTTTCTGTGGCCACACACAATTTTGAGACATGTCTGGAACCCGATGCTGTGGTCTTAAGATATTCTAAAACATTCACAATAAATAAGGCAAGCTTTGTACATGCAAATCATCTGCCTACCTCAGAGTGTTCACCACTTTAGTTTTAAGGTCTCGTCAATGTTAGGTACAATAAATGTGATATTGTATACATTGCCAAACATGCTTAAGGCGCAGTCCCATTTCTTATTTCTATCCCTACCCCTTGTTTTCGAGTGTCACCTTGCCTCTTGGAATGCAGTTACAAGAGGCAGTGATTACAATCTTCTCCTACAAAATGAGACCCTCAAATAAAAAAGAACATTAATTCTACTACTAGCGCTGCTCTGTGGGCGACCCTGCCAGTCTGCAGTGATAGCAGAGGAGGGTAAAGTTCAGCTCCTCACTGCTGGTCTTTATTTAAATTTAGGACATCATATGCTTTCAAAGAGGGACAATAATTTATTATTACCCACCCATAATTCTTCGGTGATATGAAACTGAAGTCAGCTATTCGCCAGCTTCTCGTTCAAAGTGACATATTCCACCTTCAAAGGAGTAGCTGTTACATTCTGGCAATTCGGGCGTCAGTACTGCTGAACTATTTAAGGTGGAACAGGTAATTTAGCTATCTAGCTAGTGAGACATCAGCATACTACTAGTGTTTTTTAATGCTTGTTATGAAGAAAAAGACCATAATAAACCACATTAAACTAAGACAATACAATGGTTAGTGTGATTTTTATTTATTTATTTATTTTTTTAATTAAAAAATAAATAAATAGAGAAAATATTCACATTTGTGGGTTTCTTTGGCTGCTTGTGCAGCCATCTTGCTGTTATTTTTTGTTTTTTTTTTCCGTTTGGAGGGCCATGTAGCCCTAACAACCTACCCCTCTATCTCAACAAAAAGCAGGGACACCCCCCTCTAGGTGTGAACGCGCAAAACAGAGGGGTAAGGACTAAGTGTTAGGGGCATGGTGTGAAATGGGATTGGACCTTAAAGTTCAGTTATGTTCACCTGTGGGAATACTGCTGTACTCCTATGGTTTCTATGAAATATATCAATAAATGAATAATGGTATGACTTTTTACCATCACTAGGCTGTTACCGTGGTACCTCAGTTAACTGTCATCAGGGAACGACTACATTGGCCTTGTAGCTCTGGTGCAAAATAAAAGAAGCAAACTTCAGACACCAAAGCTGTTTAGGCAGATCAAATACATTTAGGATACTGGGAAATTTATTCAATGGGCTACTGAATAAGTGAAAATATATCGTTTAGATTTTTGTGAAAAGTATTGCAATTTAGATTTAAATACATTTATATTCTATTAATTAAGCTCCAGGTCTTTTTCTCACCAAGAAGATCAGCACATCCATTTTTTATACTTGAATGCTAAATGTAGTGTGTGAGCCTGCCGTTTCAGAGGATCTGTGTTAAGTTAAATTTCCCCGTTTAAGAATAGTTCTAGAATAGTGTAGGATATAATTAAAACTACAGCTCTTGTGATTTGAAAATTGCAATTGATTTTGCATTTAATCCATCGCTGTGTGTTGTATACCAAATCCCAGGCCCAGCCTGCACTACATAAACTCTATGTTGAATGCTTTTTGTTAAAAAACAGGCACATCTGATAAGGACAGTTTGTGCTGAATTAGACTACATAGAACACTTCATAATAGCATATCACCAAGTTGCACCCCAAAATATTAGGATATACCCCATTTTGGTTTTAGTTTTAAAGGGTTAAGAGCTGGCTGGACCTCTTTTTGCCCCCAGCTCCAGCTCTTTGAAAGGTCTCACTTGTGTGCATGGCCTGTGTGTAGGTGATGCAGAGAATGCGGCGAGCTTTGCCCAGAAGCTCTTATCTCTGGGAGCTGAGCCGTCCCTGCGCAGCCGCTGGACCAACATGAATGCCCTGCACTATGCCGCATACTTCGATGTTCCACCTCTCATCCGCGTTGTGCTGCAGGCGAGCCAGCCAGGAGGTGAGGGAGTGTTTCAGAGCAGCAGTAATGACAAAACTTTGTTGCCAAACATTACTTTTACAACCAAAAGAGGAACACTGAGATAAAGTTTTTTGTGTTGTTTGTTGTTTCAGAAGTGGATGCCACCTGCAGCGATTTCGACTTTGGCACTGCCCTGCACATTTCTGCCTCTAACCTCTGTACTTCTGCAGTCCGCTGCCTGCTGGAGCTCGGAGCCAATCCTGCATTCAGGGTACAGACAGATACACATCCTCTGAAAAAGAGCTATCCAGATTCAACCAAGCACAATGCACATTTTCATACATAGTCTTAAAATGAGTCACTGTTGGAACAAAACTTTGTATGTCCAAAAATGTATGTCCAAGAAAAAAACCCTCATAACTCTTAATGTGTAGCTATATTTTGGATCATTTCTATTGGTTTAATTGTAATGAAACTGAAGGGCAGCGGGTGTTTTCTAAAAATGGACAATGTTACAAAGAGACATTTGGTTTCCCACTACTCGCGAACTGCCCCCAGCAATTACAATGATTTGTTGACAATGAAGTCGACCACCAGCTCACTTGATTTAATGTAATAAAATCGGGACTGATTAGTTTAATTAGTTATGAGATGACTATAAGTAGAAACGAGCGGCCACAATGTGAGGTTTGGAGATGGTCCTTCACATTGACATGTATATTCATTTATTTATATTTAACAAATAAATACTTACTGCACAAGTAACATAGAAATGAACAGTTTCTGAATGAACAGTAGTCTTATGCTAACACAGGTTTGTTTGGACAGTAGCCTTTACTGCTTCAAACATTTTATTTATTGCAGTGAAAATGGTCATCAATAACAAAACAGAGTTTTTTTACAGAGTAGTTAAGGACAGTAGTTGTTGAGCTGTGCATATTTGTGTTTTGTAATTAAATGTATAGCAGAGAGGTTAAGTCATTTCTTCTGCATTCCCACCATTGTAATTAAGTCACTTTGCCCACGTATATTGTAATTAGATCTGTTGTCATCACTGTAACCCATATTGAGGTTACTGTAAAAATAGGATGAATATTGCAGCCCTAGGTATAGCATACAGTCTCTGTCCCAAATAGGCATCATATTGGAAGCATCCATGGAATTGTATATTATCCTCCATTCCTGATACATGATGCAGTAAGAACCCAGCATGCGGTATTTTTACCTAAGGCACCAAGTGCACCGGCTTTATCCAAATACTCTCTTTCATATTTAGATTTCTGGGGTAGCAATGATGGTATTAAGAGAACCCACACATTATCAGACTCTTTAAAGGTGGCCCCCATGCACACACACACACATGGTTGGGTTTTATTTCTCGCTTTCAGCCTGCTCCCACAGGCATGAAGTTAAATTAGCCATGCTCATTTCTTTTCCTAAACTCATTTTACACTTGCAAAGCGCTACAGCCAGGGGTCCTGAGCTGCTCAAACAGATGATGCCACAGTCTCTGAATGGTAATTATTGGTATTATTTACCCTTTTGTAAAATGCAAACCCTGTACTCATGAACGCCTTCAAGCAGGGAGATGAAACATCAGGTTATTTCGTGCTGTGTCATGGTGAGCGGTTTGCTCTGTTAGTGCTATTGTCCAAATGCCAGGTTGTGCTATGGCTGCTAAAAGCTGGCTAGTTCCTCTTTCAGACAAACTCCTAAATCATATTTTTTATGCGACCTAAGTCTTCTGACTCTCCCTGCAACTATCCATCATCATCATCAGCCAGGGGAGGTTTTTGATCGCTGTGACGGACTGAGGACACAAAGTGCATATCCTGAAAAAAATATAAAATGTGCCATAACTTGTGCACAGTCTACATTTTATGTTTTCTCAACCAGTATATTCAGCAGTTAGAAAGTAATTGTGCATTAAAATGTGCAGAAGTGTGTTCTGTGTAGAAGAATAACTTAACTAGATATCTTTTCACTTTTGACCAGGTGTAACCAAACATTTGCATGTGACTGGAGGTAAGCGGGCACCAGCTTCTCTGGGCTCAGCAAAAAACTGTGCTCAATGTTGTTTCACGTACAGAGTGAGAGATGAGGGACATGCCTGACTCAGCCATTCAGCTAAATGGAATAACCTTGTGTGCTGGATGATCAGTGCATATTTGTGTCATCCTGTTATACACTCACTGGCCACTTTATTAGGTACAATAGGTTCAATAGCTTGTTAACACAAATAGCGAATCAGCCAATCGCATGGCCGCAACTCAATGCATTTAGGCATGTAGAGGTGGTCAAGGCAACTTGCTGAAGTGCAGACCGAGCATCAGAATGGGGAAGGAAGGGGATTTAAGTGACTTTGAACGTGGCCTGGTTGTTGGTGCCAGACGGGCTGGTCTGAGAATCTACTGGGATTTTCACGCACAACCATCTCTAGGGTTTACAGAGAATGGTCCAAAAAAGAGAAAATACCCAGTGAGTGGCAGTTGTGTGGATGAAAATGCCTTGTTGATGTGAGAGGACAGAGGAGAATGGGCAGACTGGTTCGAGATGATAGAAAGGCAACAGGAACTCAAATAACCACTTGTTACAACCAAGGAATGTTTCCAACACCTTGTTGAAAATGTGCCATGAAGAATTAAGGCAGTTCTGAAGGCAAACTGGGGTCCAACCTTTTACTAGCAAGGTATACCTAATAAAGTGGCAGGTGAGAGTATAGATATAGCAAAACTCATACCGGGGTATCACGTGGACTGAAATATTGCCCGCTACTAGTTTTAAAATTAGTTACAACACAATATTCCAGCTATTGCTCATGTTGCCCTGTGCCATGATTATATGTCTGTTGCCTATTACACATTGAGCTAGCGCTGATATAGAAGCCATATGACTTGGTGAGTGGGATAAGGGTGCGAATGCTGCCTTTATCGAAAAGATGAAGGTGGCATTGCATATAGGAAGAAAAAATATTGAGGGCAGCTCAATAAACAGGAATAAATGTTCTTTGTTCATGCAACACTGCCTATTCTGGGTGGAGAAGTGTTTGTTTCTAATGCTCTTGTGCTTTAATTATTGCTTTTGGCCTCAACTCTCAAGTTTTACTGTGAGCAAAATTTCTCATGAGGTTAATTAACAGTTTACTCTCTCACTTTACTTGGGTCGCTTAACAACAAGAACACAGATGCAGGAAGGAATGGAAAGAAAATAGTCCTTAAAGGGCCCAAATCATGGAAAACTGAATGAAGGTCCATTCATCCAGAAATTTGCACACAATATAATGGACAACAGGAATTTTCAAATTATAACAAAAGCTGAAAAAGATAAAAATGAAGATATGAGGTTTTGTTCTGACAGCATGCAAAATAAGCTGAAAAAACAGCCCATTTTGTTTTTATGATGTCAGAAAAACTAGCTCATTTGCATATATACTGCTTATAGCAGTTTAGCCCTGCCCAGGTTATAAGGAGTGTTTCAGTCCAGACTGCATTTTGAGTGGGCAGCCAGTCAGAACAAGCTAATTTACATATATCAGTCCTAAAGGCACAGTCTGTTCAATTCCAAGCAGTAAAGAGAGGTTGGGAAATGTCAATTAAGGATAATTTGTGGTTATTTTTGGTACATAAAATCAAGGAAATAGTTTGAATTTGACCTCGGGGCAAAAGGTTACATATTTTTATGGAAACCTAAAAATCAAATATAGAAGTACGAACTTACAGTTTAAAAAGAAGTAAAATCATTGTGTAAACTTGTCTATGTGTGTGCACTTATTTGTGGAAATGGATCTGTTGAACATGCTTAAGTATTCTGTCAGTAGGCAGTTTTAGTCCTCAGACGGTAATGCTGAATGCTACCACTTGGGGGCAGTGTGGCAATGTTTAAGCACCATAAACTCCGCTCACAACTGAATTAAGCTTCGGCTGACAGCGTGCTGCAGTGTGATGACCCTGTTTTCAGTGCATCATCAGCTGCAGTATGAAGCGAAGACTCAATCAATAGCTATGGCCGTTCTCACCTCATATTAGTCGCAGATAACCTAATGTCACTGTCTAAATAGAGTGGAAAAATTAGGTACATATTCCCTCTGCTCAGCACTTGGGCTAAGTAATTCTGGTATATTACATGTGCTGTTGGAGTTGCGATCGGATGTCATTCTATTACTTTATCATGAATAACACCAATAGCAGTTTCATTTTTGGGCTGTCTATACTAGGACTTTGTTGTAGCGGTGTGAGTTCAGTTGGACCTTATCTGCTGGATATCATATCCCAACAGCAAACATCTTCAGCTTGCCAACCAGAAAGCTGTGATGTTTTCACAGGGGGTACAGGGAGTGATGAATGAGCGTGTCTGCGAGTGTGTCTGCGTCTGTGAGAGAGAGAGAGAGCGAGAGAGGCTCACAGAGTATTGCGCATAAGCCTTTTCTTTATGTTTATGTACTACCAATCGACTGCTTTTCAGGTCAACTTGTATATCTGTAGGTCAGTCACAAAATGTTACACGTCCCAATTCTTCCACTGTTAAGCAGATAATGCAGTGTTTTTCAAAGTTCTGGCAATAGTTCAAAATGGTGAGCAGCTGGCTTGGGCAGTGTGGCCAAAGAAGACCGGTCAGTTGGTCAGCGTGGTGGCTTAAATCGGCATGTCTTTCTGTCAATCAGTGCTTCCACCATCCATCATACAGTAATGTGAAAAAGTATTTGCTCCTCTGGATCTCTACTGTTTTACATCTGTTTACATGGTCATTTCAATAATTTGAAAAGTTTTTTTTGCCTACATCAACCATGTGAGAAAGTAATAGCCCCTCTAAGCTTAGTCACTGGTTGGGCCACTTTTAGCAGCCGTAACTACAAACAGGGGCTTCCTACAGCAGTCTTTTACATTGTTTACATTACAGGAATCGTGGCCCACTCTTTTTTGCCGAACTGCTTTAATTCAGCTACACTGGAAGGATTTCAGGCATGAGCTGCCAAAGCAACTTAACGAGGTTCAGGCTCAGACTGTGACTAGGCTACTCCGAAAACTTACTCCAGATTCTCTTGAGCTTCAGATCACAAGCTAATCACTGGACATTCTCCTGCAATCTTCTCAAGAGGACATCAGAATTCATGGTTCCATAATTCAGGTCTTGAGGCAGGATCCCCACTGTCATGCGACCACCCCCATGTTTCACTGTTGGTGTGACAACCATCATGTGCTGCCATCATTTTAATCCAGACATGATGAGAACCCTGTCTTTCAGTAGGTTCTACAGAAGTCCACCATACATTAGACCAAAAAGGCTTGGAAGGTTCATCAGTGTGTTTTTTGGCAAATGTGAGGTGAGCATTTATGTTGCTCTTGGAAAGCAGTGGTTTTTGCCTTGTAGCTCATGCAGCATAGGTTCTGTTTTTGCCCAGTCTCCTTCTAATGGTGGAATCATGAACACTGACATTATTTGAGGCAGGTGAGGCTTGCAGTTCCTTAGCTGTTCCTCTGGAATCTTTTGTGGCTTCCTGAGTTGTAGTTGTGCTGTAGGCAGGCCACTTCTGGGAAGTTTTCCCAAAGCTTTGAATCAAGTAAATCAATGCCATTTCAAGATTGAGCATCAATTTTTTTTTTCTTTCCTAGTAAATTACAGAATCCATGGTACAGGGGTACCCATAACAGATGTAATAGAATAGACAAAGAGTAGTTTAACATCATTTTTGATGATTTTTGAGAGCATTGGGAGCACATGAGTAAGCACAAAACTAGTTTGAATTGAGTTTAGATAACAAACAGAAACCAAAATGACCACGCTGAATGAGGTTCACAGAAAAGGCAGCAAAACAAAAAAAGTAGTCAAAGTGTGAAGCTAAAGTAGATTTATTTGTATTATCCATTCCATCTTAAACACAAAAGAATGGGGTGAATATAGTCAACTTCAGCTTTGTGGTGAATGTTACGCTTGTCTTACCTGCACTGTTGCAGTCGTTCAAACAGAGAGAGCACTGTTTCCTTTAACTACTATGAGGGAAAGAAGTTGGCCTGGTGAATTTCTTTAGTAAGACTGGAGTTTAGATGCTGAGCAAGGGCTTTATAATGCTACTGTAACTGTAAAATCTGAAATTTGCATTTGATGCAGTTCTAGCATGCTTGTGCCAGACTCCTGCCTGCATCTAGAAGCCTTTCTATGTTTCTTTTACTTTGAGCTTAGAGCCTTTCTGAGTCATTGGGCTCAAGTCCAATTCCAAGTCAAACTCATGACAGTTTGACTCAAAATCCACATTAATCAAACCAGATTTTCAGGTGTCCAGTCTTAGCGACCCTGTGCCCACTCTAGTCTCTGATTCCTTGGCTGACCAGAGCGGATTTTGATGTTCTCCTGTTGTACCCATCCACCTCAGTGTTCAACCTTGGTTTTTGGTCATCACTGTTGACGAGAGTGGATATTTGAGTAATTGTAGCCTTCAGGTCAACTCAAACGATTCTGGCCAAACTCCACGTTCTCCATTCAAAATACAAGCACCTCTATAAACAAAGTGTGACAGCATGTCAGAATAAAAGCTCAGTGAAGGAGAGCTTTTCTAATTTTCTCTGCTTTTCACTCCAATTTACAGTCAATTTAGTGTAGGCTTTCAGATTTCTGAGTGATTTTGAGAAGGTGATCACCTAGACTTTGTAGCCTTAAATAGAAATTGAAAAAATATATATGAATATGAAATACTTATCCAGGGCTCCTCATTTTAAAAGCCCAATTAGAAAAACTCATTAAATGAATGTCATATTTTGGAATGATCTGTTCAATTTTAACAGTATATTGTCTAAAGTATAAAGTAGTGGTGGGAAGTATGATTATATTTGTTATTGTTTTAGATATTGTAAGTACTTCTAGAACACTGACTACCTGAATGATTGCAAAGGGACCATAATTAATTAGTCCTGTTTAATTGGATTTAATGCACAACAATATGTGAAATGTTGAATAAAAAGCATTTGCACTTTTTGCCATATCAGTCATACCGTACAGATTATAAATTGAAGAAAAAGAAAAACTAGCATTGACTTTGTGTTGGTACATTCTTGATACCCTGAATTCAGGAATTGGAATCAGTACTCGGAGAGCAAAAGTTGGATCGGTTTGTCCCTGCTGGATGTTTTTTTTTTTTTTTCTTCTTTGCGCTATTCTGTGTAAACTCTAGAGACTGTTGTGCATGAAAATCCCCAGAGATCTGCACTTTCTGAAATTCTCAAGCTGGCTCCAACAACTGTGCTGCAGTAAAAGTCACATTTTCCCCCATTCTTATGTTTGATGCGAACATTACCTGAAGCTCTTGATGTCTGCAGTATTGCATGCACTACGCTGCTGCTTGACATGATTTGCTGGTTGGATAGTAGATGACTGAGCAGCTATGCAGACGTTCCTAATGAAGTGACTAGCAAGTGTGTATTGCAATTGCAATATGGAGCAATATAATCAGTGCTGGTATTTTGCATTCATATTGTGCAGCCCTGCTGTCAGCACCCTCCAAAAACCCTCCATCAGTTTTATGATAAATTGCAGTAAAACATTAAAGTGAGCTCTGCTTGATTTATAGTGAATATGTGCGTATGCATGTGTGTGTGTGCATGTGTAGACCAGCACTTCCTTGCAATTTGCAGCTTTGTGGGAAAAGGGACACTGTGTAAGAAGGATCTCCTTAGCAACAGTGTTTTGTAAATGCTCCACCAGGAGCTCTTGCACTTGATGTATAGAGCCGTGTGCAGGAGGATATCAGCCTGTGGCTAGGACTTTTATTTATATCATAGCATTACAAATTGAAAATGCTCCCTTTCTCTTGAGCAGTGCATTTGCATGTGTCTAATGATGGAAAATGGCATCCTCCTGAAAGAAATAAGTACACAAAGCCCTCTTCAGCCTCCTCTGCAGAGAGGTGGCACCTTAAATGGCCCTTTTGCGCTGCAAATGGCCTGCTCTGCCTGGGTGCACTCTGCCTCATGTTTAACGACTGCTGCAGCAATGGCCACCCAACTGTAACTCTGTTTTTCTTTCTTTGCCTCTACCCGTGGGTTCTCTCTGGGTATGAGGCTTAATCTTGTTGCCCAATTAACATCGAGCACAACACATTACTTTTGGCCATCTCGGCCGCCTGTTGCCAGCTCTGAACCCATCAGAGCGCATTGCAGAATGAGGGGAGAGAGTGCAGGGTGTCCAATATTCAGGCAACAGCCTCAGCTATCAACTTAATAATACAGACAGTATGGTCAAGTGCCCTGCTGCACTGGCAGTGGAACACTGCCTCACTGTATGAAGATGTCTGCAGTCTTGAGTGCAGAATGCTGAACCTATTCTAATGCCTGGATTATGCTTCAGGTCTCTTGGATTTTTACCAAAGTGGGAAAATATGGTGTTAAGTTATTGTACCAATAAGTTGGAGGTCTTACCAATAAGTCTTGGGGGGCTGTTCATGCATGTTTGGTGCAGATCAGTCAACCTTTTTCTTTAATACAGTTTTTTTTTTTTTTTCTTTTTTTTTAAAGGTATGAACCTGAGCTACAATGAATTTTTGAATAGATTATTATAAAGTGTTTTTTGAGCTTAAACTTGTTCAGATGTGTTCTGAAACATCGAGATTACATTCGATAGTTGCAGCCCTAGTGTGGTCATGTATTTTAAGGTGCACACTAAACAAGTGAACTGTGGTCTACCAAAATTCAGGGGTCTCGGTCTGCTTCCAGGTGAGGCTGCTTCTGGTGGGAACACATTTAAATGGTCCGCATTAAATGAGGGCGCGTACCCTCCTTTTCTTTTAAACAGCAAGAGTTCATTGTTCTCACAATCTGCTTGTTTCAACATTTTTTTCATTTTTAAAGCAAAGTATATTTTATTGCTTATTTTACATTGTTACACTTGTCATAACAGACAGTGACTTCAATTATTGAGATATTGTACAAGACAATAAAAAACAAGACAAGTCCTTTTAATAAATCTAGTCTAATCACAGGTTATCAAAGATGGTGGAACATTCTCCAGTTATAAAGCCAGACATTTGGCTAAAATGTTTACATCTATGTTAAGGAGACTTAATGAAGATAAGATTTACAGTTCAGCTGGTCTTTGCCTTGTTTTCAGGAGCAGAGATATTGATGCTTGGGTGAGTGTTGGAGAAAGGTGAGAAGATTCTAAACTGTCATTGAACATTGATACCATTTAAGGGGACAGTTTGGAGAAAATGTTTTATAAAATTCAGCGGGAAAGCCATCAGGTCCCAGATATTTCCTACTCTGCATGGACTTTAGTGCTAAGTTGATTTCATCCGAAGTAAGAGGACCCTCCAGCCTAGTCATCGAATCACGATCTATCACTGGAATATTCAACCCTTCGAAAAAAGGAGTCTAGAAGAGCAGGATCAGATGGGGACAGGATCGGATGAGCACAAATTAGAATAAAATATAAAAAAATTCTCATTTATTCTATGTGGATCACTAATAGGTCCAAAGCCAGTGTCGATCTGGGAAATCATTTGATTGGATGATGCTTGTCTAATGTGGCGGGCTAAGGCTTTACTAGCTTTGTTCCCATAGTCATAAAACACACCCCATGCTTTGAGAAGCATCTGCTCTGCCTGTCCAGTGGAAAGATAGTCAAATTCAGTTTTATACTGCAGTCTCTTCTTATGTAGATCTGGTGTAGGGCCTGATGCATATAATCTGTCTAATTTGAGAATTAAAATGGTCTCCGTGTAGGTGCCCTATGCAATGAGCCATTAAAAGAAATGATCTGTCTTCTCAAGTATGCTTTTAAGGTCGCCCATAGTAAAGATGGTGAACAGTCATATTTAGCATTGGTCTCAAAAATATATCTGAGTATTAATAAATAGAACAAAAGAGGGATCTGATAACTGTAGGGAGTTGAATCTCAGGTCTTCCAGGGATATCCAGTTCTAACATGAATGGTGCATGATCAAAAATAAAAATACTGTTGTATTCACATGTCTTTACATTGGGCAGTAAGGTCTTGTCAATAAAAAAAGAAATATGTATTAAAAGTATGTATTATGTACCCGTGAGTGGGGGAAAAAAAAAACTCCTTTCTGAGGGGATTTTGAAAATGCCATGGGTCACAAACAGCATAAGAGTCAAGAAATGAATGTATTGATTCAGCAGTTTTGGAACTAGAAAAATATTTAGTTGAAGATCTGTCGAGTGCTGGGTTTAAGACACAATTGAAATCAACCAAGTATCAAATAGTGGGTATGCAGACATGGAAGAGAAGAAAAAAGATCTATATGAATGAATTTGGGGTCGTCATAGTTTGGAGCATAAACATGGGCCAATAATACATTCAAATTATATAACTTCCCAACTACTATAACAAACCGCCCACCGGGATCTGAGATGATTTGTGAAGAGCAAAAAGGGATTACTTTATTTATCAAAATTGCAGCTCCTCTAACCTTAGCTGGACATTTTGAATGGAAGACCTGACCAACCCATTAACACTTCATTGTCATGTGGTCAGAAGTTTGTAAACGGATCTCAGTTAAAAAGGCGATATCTGTGGTAGGTGCTGAAGATGGGAGAGTACCTCACTACATTTAATGGGATGGTTTAATCCTTTCACATTCCAAGTAGTTAACTGTATACCCTTTTTAGTCATAACAAATGAGGTGTTATGGCTCCACACATGGAGCTTATACAATAGATTAATGAGCAGGCCCCCCCAATAAAAGGTAAATGTAGAATCCCACCCCCATCAACTGCCCCAATTGGAGTGCATGAGCTACAACTCAGAAGTTCCTCTTTAACCTGGGTAATTACTAGCTAGTTCTAATAACCCACAAACTCTTAGCAAAACATTGGAACAGCAAGGGTGACCCCCTCTCATCATGCATACTTACACCACTCTTTAACTAGAAGGGGGAAAAAAGTGAACGACATTATTCACATCTAAATGATATGGAGGACAAACCTGGTCACAAAACAAAAACGTCATGAGCATAAAGTGCAATTTAGTCTAAAGCGGCAATCATACATATGGTCATATAGTGCATTAGTGCATTTAACTAACCAGAAAACACAATGCATAGCTACCCTGGCTATGCACTCTATTTACCAGACATGAATACAATTCTGGTTTTAATACTAATCTACAAAATAGACTATATTGTACTACACTAGGTTGGGTTCAACTGCACCTGTTTCTGAGGTGCTGTCTAACGTTGGGCCGAATCCCCGAGCAAAAGCAAGCGCCGAATCAGGATCTTCGAAGACCTGAGACTTTCTCTGAAACGTGATCTTGAGTTTTGCAGGGTAAAGTGCACCGTATCGCACATTGGATACACCTCAGAGCAAACATAGAACCATATGCCACTCTCTTTTTGGCCATCTCTGGAGGAGAAACATCCACCGTCCATGATACATGAGCTGGCCTTTTTGGCTGGCTTTACAGAGCAGGTCTTCCCTCACATCCCCACGGCGAATCTGTATAACAAATGCTCTAGGCTTCTCTCTGTCTCTTGGTTTTGGGGTGAGGGTGAGATGTGCTCGGTCTATTAGTGGTTTTTCAGGAAGATCGAGGATTTCTTGTAAGGCATCTGCAATAAAGTGACGTGGCCGAGGACCCACTGTATTCTCCTGTATTCCCAACAGTCAAATATTCTGTCGGCCAGTCCAGGTTTCGAGGTCAGAGCTCTTCTCTCTCAAAGTCGCAACCTTGACTTGACAAAAGAGTTACCAGTTGACTCTAGTTCCAACACGGTGGTGCTCCACTTGTCATTTTGCTTGGAGCTTGTTCTGCTGCTCTTGGCGAATCACTGTTATTTCCTGACAGAATCTCATTCTGCATGTCTAACTTGACTCCCAGTGCTGCAATCACTGTCGTTATGCGTTCCTCCGATGAGGACATTTTAACATAAGTACTCTTAGCATAGTTAGCATAGTTCTCGTTAGACAGACAGCATCAGGAGAGTCAGTTCATGGTGAGGTTTGCACAGCTTTGTACAGCATGAAGCAGCGACCTGACTGTCTTAATTATGGGTTGATTTGTATTTAACCAATCAGCCATAAAGATGTGGTGATTGATTTGTTTGATTGATTGATTGATTGATTGATTAAAGTTTATTTTTATTACTTTAATTGTGATACATGTAGACATTCTCTGTTTTCATGCAACATAATGGGTGGGATAATACATTCATTCAAAGATCTTTGTAGTCTAGTGGAAGGTTTTTTTGTTTGTTTGTTTATATAGTTGTTTGTATATAAAGTTGTTTATATGGCACTAACATGTTTTGCAGGCAAACATAAGAGTAACAGAGCACTTGTATCATTGTCAAATTCTTGACCAGTCAGTGAACAACTGCATGCATAATTTTTGCACTGTAGCTGTTGCAGCTTGAAACCCATTGAACCAAATGAAAAAGTCACAAAAGACTCCAACTTTGGTGTGGGATCTAATAAAAGCACTTCTTGTAAAACAGCCAGAAGCTCAGCTCACTTGTATTGTTCTATCTGTTTAAACTTATAATCTCCATATACTTTCCTTGGAAAATATTGAGAACCACCAGTCACCTTCTTTTTCCTTTTAACTGTGTTAATTAGATTTATTATAATGTTTGATTTCTTTTAAATCTCTAGTTTTCTGCATTTTTCTGGAATTTTATATTTCCCCCACTTTTAATAAATATATATATTTATATATGTATATATATGTGTGTGTGTGTGTGTGTGTGTGTGTGTGTGTGTGTGTGTGTGTGTGTGAGAGATAGTGGAGAATGTAAGTAATATGTATGTAATATGTTGGAACAACATAACATCAGCATTACATGTTGAAACAATTATTTTAAAACTGGCTGTTTTTACAACATGGTGTTCATTTTTAAGCTACATTGCAAATCAGCGTTCTCCCTCCACACATTGACATAAAGATTTAAATGCATAAACAACAGTGTTCATATTTTTGGTTGCAGGTTTTTACAAGCTTCTCAGTGTTTGTAAAAGCTGCATAATCTCTTTGTTGTTTTTATTCTCTTTTGAACAGAATGATAAGGGACAGTGTCCTGCAGATGTGGTTCCAGAGCCTCTGGACATGCCTCTTGAGATGGCGGATGCTGCAGCCCAGGCCAAAGAGCTGCGGGCTCTGCTACGGGAAGCGCTTCCCAGACCCAGTACTACTCTGCCCCTCCTTCCAGGGCGACCCCTGAGCCTCCTCTCAGAAAAAGCCCGATCACAGCTTTCCAGCATGGGCATCCGCCTCGGGGACAAGGTCATCATTGCTGGCCAGAAGGTACTATTTTCTCTGACCCTTCATTTTGTAACAGTAGACTAAAGTGTTGTTGAAGAAGGAACTGGGGAAAGCCATATAAAGCTATGTAAAGGCATCCGTCCTTGGGGTTTCTCAAATGAAAGAGAAAAAATTGATGTTTTTCAAGGTACTGTGCTGCAGTATAATAAAATATAGAAGAAAACTGTATTCCTACATAGGTACTCCTGTATTTTTAGGTACACCATTCTCTTGGAGACTAATGCACTATTCAGACAATTGTGATTAATTAATATAGATTCTTTTGGTTTACCTCTCCAGCTGCCAAAATCCTCAAATCTAAAGCATTAGATCAGCCATAGAAAAATATGAGTACCATATTTTCTCATTTCTTTCAGATGTTTCAGCAAGTTAGGCCAAAACAGTATATAAAGTAAGTATAAAGATTTTATTACCCCAAACCACAGCTGCTGCAGGACAAAACAGAATTTGAGTGGAACGAAGACAGCAGGCATGATTGATAGTGCTACGGATTGCTTAAAGCTGCCCATCAGAGTTCTGTCCAGCAGGGGAGAGTCGGGTATTACTACTACACTAAAATGAGAATTTACATTGTACTTTAAATATCCCCTTGCCAACAAGCTCTCATTCTTATATTCTTTGACCAAAAAATGATTGTGTGTTCTGCTTTCAGCTTTGGCTAAGAGCTGAACCATAATTTGCAGGAATTCGCCATTGGGCTGCTTTATGACCTGCAGGAATTAGTTAGATGCTTTTGAGCTGTTGGGCTTTTAGAAATGAGGTCACTGACCGTATGGTGACCAATTACTATCCTTATATTCAACCATTTACATTATTGTTTTGTGAAAAAAGTCACAGACCACCCCTCGTTTAATTAATTTCCCGTCAAAACCTCAATGTTTTTTTATTCTTGATCAGATATTTTTGAGGGGATAAGATAAAAAGATCCACTTGGTTAAAGTTGAAGGAGAAATCAGAAAAAAAAGAAAAAAAAGAGAGGAAACCAAAACAGCAAACTGAAAATAATTAAAAGATACTGGGACTGTGTAAGACCTGATAGACCACCAAAACTGTCCCCATCAGATAAACAGCACTTAAAGCTTTCATCTTTGAGCGAGAGGAGAAAATCAAGCTGCTTCAGATCCAAAAGAAATCCACAGGTGTTTGTCCATCCTTCCACTGGGAGAAGACAACTCGGTGCTATGTGTCTGAAAAGATGTGTAGCCTGTCAAGAAGCTGTTACTAAGAAAGAGACAAGAGGCAAATCTGACTGTGATCTCAGGACAACGAACTGAGTACTCCAGGGTCCTCATCATCATTGAACATGTATGGGATTACTGGGATCATGAGTAGCAGAAAATCTATCTAACTTAAAGGACTGAAATATTAAGGCAGATTTTTTTGAAGAAAGCAAGAAAAAATAGATGCTGTAATAAAGGCAAAGTATAGACACTAAAAATACTGAAAACTTTTGAAATTAAGTTTAAGATGTTGAGGCTTCTGTGTAGCTTTCTGCTAAATACATATTTTCTGCTGTTCTGATGCTGAAAAAAAATGTACTTGTAAATGAAATAAATGAAAAGTAGTGCCTGCAAATTTTAGTGCAGAGTTCCTGTTTATTTGATGAGTTTAAAAAGGTAGAAATTATTAAACATGTCATAACTTTTGCACAGGACACTTCAATATGCTTAAGTCAGCAAATAAGCAGTATTTGTATATTAAAATGTCTAAAAGGTGTGTTCTCTGTAGAGGATGTGTTATTCTTTTAATGGATGGCTTTCGTTTCTGTCGTGTTTGAAGTTTAAAGTTGTTTATACCCAGAAGGGAACCCTACTTTTTGTATGTGTTAGCTCTTTTCTGCTAAGGCTTAGTAGTAAATGGAAAGAGGAAGATGGAGGCAAGATAACGACGCCTGTACTGAGAGTGCTGCTTGAGACGGCAATTACAAGATCACAGTTGCATTTCATTTTTGTTGCTGGTGGCCGTGAGCTTTTGCAGATAGTTTAGAAAATGTGGCCCAAAACAAATTGTGAGGGGGGGGAAGTAACAATACAAAGCTGCTTCTACATGCTGGATGCCTGTGTTATAAGCAGCTGGCAGGCCATTTATAAAGCCATTGGTTTGGTCATCTGGCTCTGTGGGTGGATTAAGTTGAATGAGGGCAGGAGGAGGGCCAAAGATGAGCTGTCTCTCTGGGTTGTGCATGGAGCTGTGATTTGCATTGTCCTTGCAGAATAACTCCTTTAAGTCTTCGTCTACGCACACACACACACGCGAATAAGCCATTAATGAAATCCCGCAGCACACTGGGAGTAAAGTGCGCTGAGCAGCGAGAATCCGCAGATTGGCTAATCAAAACCCCATTATTGTCTGGGCGCTTCGGTGCCACCCGCTCCCTTTGATCTCTGTTTTACTTTTAACGTTATTTTTATCCGAGCTCATTTGCCTGTTTATGAATGTAGGCGCGAAAAAACATGCGCCGCTCTCTCGCGACTGGCTGCACTGGCCTATATATACACTTCTGTGTGCGTAAATGTGTGGATGTGTACGTGTGTGTGCCTCTGGTATAAAGAATTAATCACTTTTGATTGCTCTCTGGAGTATGATATGGATAGAGCATGATAAAGAAAGCATGAAACAGGTCTATTGAGCGAGCATTGTCTCCCTCGACCCCACATGACTAAAAGCGATTTCACTCGCTGTTCCCCGCAGAGTCCTCCCTCTGTTTGCTCGAGTATTTCAGTAAGTACCCTGTGTTTGTGGTCCCTGTAATGGTTTTACAAATTAAGGAATGAAGGTCTCTCTAATTCCTCTCTCACGGCTTCTGTGTATGTGTTTTCAGGTGGGCACACTGCGCTTCTGCGGCAGCACAGAGTTTGCCGGGGGCCTGTGGGCTGGAGTGGAGCTTCAGCAGCCTGAGGGGAAGAATGATGGGTCTGTGGCTGGAGTCCAGTACTTTACCTGCCCGATGAAACATGGTATGACTGTAAATGTCTCACCACTGCACACCTTAAATGTGCCTTCCTTTTTTAAGAAATATGTTAATCTAATGCATTTTCAGCACTCAAAACAGTAGGGAAGAAAACCTTGAAGTGTCTAACAATTGAAACATCCAATATTTTGATGATAAACTCAAAACGGTCTTAGTCATATACACTGACCAGCCACTTCATCAAAAGCACTTCCTTGTTTCTGCACTCACGGTCCAGTTTATCAGCTCTACTCGCCATGTAGGTGCACTTTATAGTTCTACAATTACAGACTAGTCCATCTGTTTCTCTGCGTACTTTATTAGCCCACCTGTTCTTCAGTGGTCAAGGACCCCACAGAACCTAAGATTGTTTGCTCTTTCCTTGGTGTATTGATTCCTCCCAAAATATCTAAACTGAAATAGAGTTAATTCCTCAGCTACCTTGTTAAGATCACTCAGATATGCCAGTGAGAGGGCAGGAAGATCACTATAAGATGTGAAAATTATCAAATGATCCTGTCTATATTTTATGTACACTGACACCACACCATACAAAAGTTACACAATGATAGTGATTTTTGAAAAATATTTATAGCTGGATTATCAGGCTGATTGTTGTGGTGTTTGAAACTGAACACAGTGTTATTTTAACAGATGAAAATAATTTACACAGTGCACTTTTTTGAGGTACCCTTTGATGCCCTTTGGCAGTGGGCAGTCAGTGCGGTTAAATGTATGATGGATCCAACAGTGTGTGGAATAACTCAGTTTGCTGGACAAACAAGTCAAATTTGTGCCACATAACAAATAATTGGTGTTAACATTGTGCATTAATTATGGTGTGTTTTCACATGAGGCTAATTCAAATGCTACTTACTGCATTTTCTCCAACAGCCTTAAATAAAGAAAACATTTTAATTTTCTGTCCTCATGGCAGCTTTAAACCAGAACTCAGTAGCACATGTTTATCAGATCACACCTTTTAATTCAACAGGCAAGACTCTTTATGGGCCATTAGATCAGTACAAAAATATATTGATGCTCATAAAATGATCAAGTCAAGTTCAACATTTGAATCTTACTCTTATTAACTGTTTGACAGAGGGCAAGCAAACTAATGTGGCATGATGTTTTATAGCCTAGCTTAAGTCGTTAAATAATGTGGAGATGAAGCTAAAATAAACCAGTTTTCGACTTTATTTAAGGTAAGGTTTAAGTTAAACGGAGGCAGTCCATGGTGCCTTTCTTATCCATATTCAGAACATCAGACAGATGCATTGCTGCAGTTAGTTTTACATTGAATTTGGGTACATATTTTAATTTGACATTGTGTCTGGCGAGATATTAATTTACTGTTCAAATGCTTTTATTAACTCTCTAATGAAAACCGTTGTTTTCAGTTTGAGCTGGAATGCTGTTACATTCCTACTTTTACTCCTGAAACGGTGTTTGGATGCATTATGTCCCTTTTCAACCCCTGCTTATGACAGAACGTCTAGTACTTCTACTTGGCTGAAAACTATAAAAGGAAATAAAGCATCACAAATAACTGATTGGTTGCTGAAATATCTTTCGACCACCTTTTTACCACTTGTAGGCTTCTCATTTATTTCATTGCACATTGGAACAAAATGTCTTGGATACCATTTTCTGTTTCACACTTGAAAAACTGAGTGGTTGAAATACCTTTTGAAGATGTCAAGCTGACACAACGCCCATTGTTTCACAGTGTTCGGAAAAGCACTTTGGTCTCCACCCACCCACCGACAAGACGAAGAGGTCATTTTAGCTGACCTCATTTTCTTCTCACTCTTCACACTTGTCTTTTCTTCTTATGGGATTGTAATTTTGCTGTGAATATCTTGGTAGTGAAAAGTAGGGCTGCATGTTCTATCATTTATTATTTGTTATCACTGTATTGACAATATTATTCTTACGATATCGTGAAAGGCTGCAATATGCAGATGAGCCTCTAACGAGTCACATTTTCTAATGACGTGTGGTGAGCATCCTGACCATCTCAGACATTTCAGATTAGTTTCTATGGGTGAACTAAGACATTAATTTAATCCAATATGTAGAATAGTAATCAAAATACCAAATGGCAGTGTTTATTCACATTGGGTGTTTTGTTTTTTGTGTGTGTGTGTGTGTGTGTGTGTATAGATAGATAGATAGATAGATAGATAGATAGATAGATAGATAGATAGATAGATAGATAGATAGATAGATAGATAGATAGATAGATAGATAGATAGATAGATAGATAGATAGATAGATATGACAAGTTATTCCTCTGTTTATTAGTTTTTACAATTTTGCAAAGTTTACCAGAGGGTCAATTATTATTCAACCTCTCAAACCACCAGAATTCTGTTTGGTTCCCTCAAGTAATGAGCTTCACATGCTTGGATTCATTTTTCCTGCCTTTTCTGACTATAAAAACCCCTCCCCAATCAAGTGAACAGCATACATGGTCAACATGGGAAAGACGTAGGAGCATTCCAAGGCCATCAGAGACAAATTCTTGGAGGGTCACAAGGCTGGCAAGGGGTACAACATCCTTTCCAAGGAGTTGGGCCTACTTGTCTCCACTGTTTGGCAATAGGATGGCACTGCGTACGACCCCAAGAATACTATCCCTACAGTCAAATATGGTGGTGGCAGCATCATGCTGGGGGTCTGCTTCTCAGCCAAAGGGCCTGGCCATCTGGTCTGCATTCACGGGAAGATGGATAGCGCAGCCTACCTGAAGATTTTGGCCAAAAACCTCTGCTCTTCCATCAAGGATCTTAAGATGGATTGTCATTTCATCTTCCAGCAGGACAATGACCCCAAGCACACGGCCAAGATAACCAAATCCTGGTTTAAGAGAGGAAAGATCAAGGTGTTGCAGTGGCCTAGTCAGTCTCCTGACCTTAAACTTGTGGAAGGAGCTCAAGATCAAATTCCACAAGAGATGCCTAAAGAACCTAGACAACTTGGAGAAGATCTGCATGGAGGAGTGGGCCAAGATTACTCCAGAGACCTTTGCTGGCCTGATAAGGTCTTATAAAAAACAATTAATAGCTGTAATTGCAAACCAGGGTTATTCCACAAACATTAAACCTAGGGGTTGAATAATAATTGATCCTAATTTTTATGTTTAAAATGTAATTTATTTGAGCAACTTAGATTTTTTTTGTTTGTAATGATCATGATATGATGTTTGATCCATACGATGCAGCCCTAGTGAAAAGTCTCTCACTCTCTCTTTCTTTCACTCTCTCAGGAATTTTTGCTCCACTCTCGAAAATCAGTAAGTACTCGGAACGTCGCAGACCGAACCCCCGACAGCCTGCTGCTCCCATCCGCCCGCCTCGTCACATCGACCTTGCCAGGGTCAAATCCAAGGTGGACACAGGTGCGCATCCTTTTGTCCAGCAGTAGCAATGTCCTAGGCTTCCCATACCCACAGTTAATTAGGATTCCTCAGGGCTGTGTAAACTTTCTCTAAGCTTCTCTGAAAGTATAAAGTGGAGCTAGTGATGAAGGACGATCTCCTGCAGGCTGATGGCAAGGGCGAGAGAGGAAGGGAGTGAGAGAGAAAGTAATTGTTCGAGGTGGAGAAGAGTTGTAAGGACTGTTAATATCACTCCTGTCTTATAAAGCTTACCTCAGGGCCTGCGTATACAGCCTAATGTGTGAGTAGCCTCTTAGCACATGTACAAACATGCACGCACAGACATGGGGGACCTTCCAAAACATATGCTTTGGCACGCAGGAAAGACACACTTGTACCCATCATCTAAGCCACTTAGTCTCCAGCACCTCCCAAGACCCAGGAGAATATCACAGCACACATTGAGTGGAAGGCAGGAAACGTCCTGAATAGGTTGCTAGTCCATCACAGGTCAGACATATACACTTACACACACTCACTCCTAGGAGTGGTTTAGTATCTCCAGTTGGCCTGACTGCATGTCTTTGGACTGAGGGAGGAAATCGAGGAAAAATAAGGCATTTAACTGGTATTTCTGCAGTCTTATATACAGAATAGACAGCTATTTTATCTCCTTTGCTGAAACACAAACTCTATACACAAACACAGAGTCATGACAAAGTATTTCAGATCTTAATATCCTAATACAGATGTAATATAAGGCAAGAAGAACATGAGGAGACAAAAGACCATTTTTAAATAATCATTTCATAACTTGTTGTTCCGCCTTTAGCAGCAACAACTGCAACTGAATGAGTCCTTCACATCGCTTTGGAGGAGTTTTGGCCACCGTATTGCTCTAATTCAGCCAGACTGGAGGGCAAAATGAGCTGTAAATAAACTCTTTATTGCTGATTATTTTGATCTTTTATTCAAATAATATATATATTTTGAAGCAGAAAGACTGAAAGTAACAAACTAAATCATGAAATAAATATTTTTCTCAAATCTATGTGTGCCACAATTGTTGGCACTCCTTCAAATTCTTATAAGTGAAATCTAACTTAAGCATTTCCCCATTCATATTTTATGAATCTGAGTGATTAGGAACACTTAAAGGGTCAGCCAGGACTTGCTCTTTTACTGGGGGTATAACTATGAGGTGACACTCAAACGAAATGCCCTCAGTCATTCATCACTATACGAAAGACCAGAGAATACAGCGACAGAGAATGATGTGCAGCGAAAAGTTGTTAAGATGCACAAATCACGAAATTCAGGAAAAAATAAGACTGTAAGATAATAGCTTAACAGCTGTGAGGAAAAAAAAAAAACATTTCTACTTTTAGGGCAACAACGAAGTAGTTTAAAGCAGCTTGAGGTGTTAAGAATCTGCCAGGAAGATGACATATGTCTACACTGACCTCATATGCAGTGAGAAGGATGGTTTGAGTGGCCAAAGAATCTCCAAGGATCCCTGTTGGGAATCACACACATTGGATTAGGTTTTTGGATCAGATCTTCCTCCAAACAGCAGTGAGTCACCTACATAACCACATGTTGCTTATGAAGGTTGCCAGAAGAAAACCTGTGTGGTCAAGGACCAACAAACTTAGGCACCTACAGTTTGGGCCATGGTTGGATCTTCCAGCAGGACAGTGATCCAAAGCACACCTCAAAATCAACATGAACGTGATTCACTGACCACAGAATCAAGGTGCCATGACCACCCCAGTCCCCAGACCAAAACCCCATAGAAAACCTGTGGGATGAGCTGAAGAGGAGAGTCAAGTGTGAACCTCCAAATCTTTAGGTTCTGGAGAGACTCTGTATGGAGGTATGGTCTCAGATCCTTTGCCATATGTTCTCCAGCCTCATTAAGCGTTATTGGAGAAGATTCAGAGCTGTGATCTTCGCAAAGGGAGGCTTCACAAAGTACTAAATGAAGGGGTGCCAACAATTGTAGCACACACAGATTTGAGAAAAAAATGTACTTCATGGTATGATTTAGTTTTTTTTTCACTCCATCATTATAATTCAAACAAAGGTTAGATTGTTGATAGCATTTTGAGTGACAGATCAAAAGGAAAAGCAATGAAGAATGTTTTACAGCCTGTTTTGCTCATGTTTACCAGGGGTGCCAAAATTTGTGGAAGGCACTGTAGGTGCACTTTGTAGTTCTACAAAGACAGATTGTAGTCCATCTGTTTCTCTGCATGCTTTGTTAGCCCCACTTTCTTCCTGTTCATCAATGATCAGGACCCCCAGAGAGCAGGTACTATTTGGGTAGTGGCTCATTCTCAGCACTGCAGTAACACTGACCTGTTGGTGGTGTGTTAGTGTGTATTGTGCTGGTACGAGTGGATCAGACACAGCAGTGTTGCTTGAGCTTTTAAACACTGTCCACTCACTGTCCACTCTATTAGACACACCTACCTTGTCAGTCCACCTTGTAGATGTAAAGTCGGAGATGATAGCTCATCTGCTGTTGCACACTTTGGGTTCGTCATCCTCTAGTCCTTCATCAGTGGTCATAGGATGTTGATATTTTTGGTTGTATAGTAAGTGGAGCTGATAAAATGGTCAATCTGTGTGTGTGTGTGTGTGTGTGTGTGTGTGTGTGTGTGTGTGTGTGTGTAAGGCTTGCTCTAAACTGAAAAGAAATAGTTTTACCCTTTCTATTTTAAAAATGAAACCTGTAGAACCAGCACACAGTTTTCAGTTTTGCATTTTTAGCATCTGGCTGGTATGTGTTGCCCTGCAGGAGCTTCCATTTCTCAGAGGCTGTGCACCCTGCCCTCTGCCATTACTGTCTTAATGCTGATGAACAACAACCTATCACACCTTCTCTGCACATCCTTGGCCCCTCTGAGGTCCCCTGCAGCTGTATGTGTGTGTGGGCGACCACATTCATTTACTCCATTTCCACCCTGTGTGTGTGTGTGTGTATTGAGTGAGTTGGAGATTTACACCAGATGGATATGGACTTGTTTTTCTATGATCTGTTTTTCTAAGCTCTCTGGGGCACACACTTGTATCGAATTTTCCTGCAGAGCTTAATAGTGGTCTGCTGTTAAATGCAGACGTATGGGTCTCAATTGCCCTGTACGATGACACTGGTATTATGAAGAAGCTTAAAGGCATTGCTGTTATATTTATTTCCTTGCTTTCTTCCTTCCTCTTTAGCTTTGTCTCTTTCAGCAATATACACACAGTACTCAACCAGAATGAGTACCTGGATGATGCTAGCCCTGAAGTACCTTATTGACAAGTAATATTGATGTTTGCAATACACACACTGTTATAATAATTGTTTTTTATGTGCTTTTGTGGAATGAAATTTCTTCACAGTTATTTGAAAATATCCAGCTTGAAGTTTTTACTCGTATGAATGATATGCAGTCTAATAAATGCACAAGGAGGCCTTAGAAGTGATTAAAACAGCAAACATTTGTATCAGCATGAGTGGTTATTACGTACAGTTCAGCAAATGAAAAAGCAGTAAATGAAAAAATAGCAATGTGTCTTAGGGGTGTAATGAAGTATATTTTCAGGCTTGCTGTGATTTTTAGTTCTGAGGTCAGGTTTCAATTTAATTATTAGTATGCTGTCAAAATGTTTTGGTTCTACAGAGCTCTGATTATATATTAAACAGTTTGATTTTGGCTCAAATGAGTACAAATTGTAATTTAAAACAAAATATTGCAACATAGCATGTTCTTGTGCAAAACAGTGATCTTATAAAACAGTGAAACTACTTCTAAACCTGCACTGCTTCATATAAAGCGCTCTGCAGCATGTTTTCTTAATATTCAAATAAATCAATAAAATCATAATCGAAGGCAATATTTGCACAAATTAAATGTCTGACATTAAGCGTGAATGGAACAAAGTTGCTCTTTTGAGTTTTGTGGTTTCTCAAAAAAATTGGTGGTACACTGTTTTGAAAAGGGGGTGGGCATTTCAGTCAAATTTAATGATCTCACCAACCCAAAAATAAAATAAAATTAAAGGATAAGATTTTTTTAAGGCTGCATGGACCCATCAGGCCACTGTCACTAAAGGCTGTAACGGCATTCAGCATCTTATTATTGCTGTACTGTATGAAATACAGACCTAGACCACAATTCCGTTGTGACGTTACTCTTGAGCATTACACAGAGAAAGGTATCAATCTAAAGTCTTTAAGGTAAACAGATAAGTGTGTGTTGTGGAAGTGATTGTTTTTACCTCAGCTAACTTTACTAGTCTAGTCACATCGTATTTCACCTCAAAACTTTCAGCTTGAAAACAGCAGGTTAGTCCACTGATACCAAACCTAATTTATTCACTAAATTACTCTGAAAGCTGTAGGGTGTAAAATCTAAAATGAGCTTGAGTTTGTTGTTTAGCTCTGCTTTTTTGTGGTGCTTCTCGTCTGGCATGAGGTAGCCTTTAGCCGGCTGCTGTAGACTTTCTGTGCTTGCCTTTTTAGACTAAATTAATAAGAATCTCAGATCCAAACATAAGACGCGCTTTCTGTGCTTCCCTCTGGTGGAGTTATCGGATTCAGACGTCTCATCTTCAGTATGAGAGAAGCAAATTTGCATATAAAACATTCAAATTTACTTTTTTTTTTAACTTTCATGATTATTTGAATGTTTTGATCATAATTTTTTCAATACTATATTTAAATCTTTTTTTTTTTTCGTTATTTTCAGAAGTGCTTCCTCCTAACTTCCAGTAGGAAAAACTTTCTTGAATGTTCCTTAGTAATTTTTTGCCATATTTTGATATATTTATTAGCGCTCGATTAACATTATTCATTACATCAAGCAAAGGATTAACATTATTTGTCACATCAAACAAAAGATTAACACTACCCATCACAAACAAATTGTCAGAAAGCAATTAATTTTTTTATATGTAAATAATCTGTGCTGTTGTGTGATTAGGCCTTGAAAGCAGTATTATACCTCGCCCTGTGTTTTCTCTGTTTCTTTCTCTTTCTCTCCTAAGCTGCACTTGTCTTTCTGTGGACACTTGCCTTTAAGGCCATCAGCCATCTCCCCTTCATTTTTCATTTCCTCTCCTCACTTCTTTGCTGTGTATTGAGGAAACTGGGTTGAGTCATGGCCCCTCTGTGCACATTATGGTTCACTCTTACGCAGGACCAGGCAGAAAAGGACCCTTCAGGTGTTTGTGAGTCACTGGGTCTGCGTGACTGCAAAACTGTGACGCACCTACGAGCACCAAATTGCTGCTTAATGACAGGATCCAAACAACATGGTGTTATTTTACAGTGCTCCAGTGGCACAATGCCCTAAACGGCCTGCATTAATGCCCATCAGCAGTGAAGGAAGATCCTCTGGTCTGCAAAATAAGCCCTTTTTTGGTGGACTGTGGATTGGTGGACCTTCACTTAGCCCTTTGATGCATTGTCTAGTGAGATGTGATACTGAGCAGTTTCACTGGCTCTGGCTATCTAAATACCTTAGCAGCAGTTTATTACAGAGAGTATGAGGTGTGTGTGTGTGTGTGTGTGTGTGTGTGTGTGTGTGTGTGTGTGTGTGTGTGTGTGTGTGTGTGTTTTCTTCCCACTGCGTCACCACTTTGCGAACTATGGCTCTGATTTATTAAGTGCACCATTAGGGGAGGATAATTTTTTGTGCCGGAGGATGAAATTACAAATTACTCTTGCAGTTTAATTAATGTTTTGTATGAGAAGGCACACCTTTTGTAATTAAACCAGCCCCTTTAAGATAAATAAATAAGTAAACAAACAGGCAGACCGGCTGACTGTGAGCTCTTCCATTAGTGAGGTGGCTCGATCAAAAGAATGATGTACATTTTACAGTGGGCCCCCCTATACAACTATACCACCTATGCAAAACATACGCAAATATTTTATTTATTTATTTTTACTAATTAATTATAATCAATCATCAAAGAATGCTAAAGGTGCTGATTGAGGCAATCTAGCATTTCTTGTAGATTACCTAAGATCAAGTGATTTAAAAACACTTTGCTTTCTTTGCCGTTGACATTTAAGGCCTTGCTCTTACTTGGCGTTAACATCTGGCTTGAGTGACCTGATCACAAGTGGACAGCAAGACATATAGCTGTTTACTCCTGGCATTTCTGTGGCTACATTCACGCTGCAGGGAAAAGTGGCCCAAATCTGAGCCCTTACAGCACAGATTTTCTGCGTGAGTGTGAGTGAGAGACAGCAAAAAACATATTGAATCTGACCATTTCAGTTCTGCTTTCATATGTGGAACTGAGAAACGGTGCGTATCCAGTGACGCAGCAGTGCAACCTCTGAGCAGTCAGAACAGAATTCCTGAATTCATACAACTTTTATTATTTTTGTCCTTTCATAATTTTGTGCACGGGAACAGCAGTGGCACAGAAATGCCCTTTACTATAGTGATGCTTCACGTCTTTCATTTTGGAGAAGCGAGACAAGCACAAGCAATGTAAACAAGTAAACATGGCGCTTTTCAACAAGAGAAATCAAACTACAGCTATTCAAAATCAAGTTTACTTCAAGGGTGGTTTGCAAAAAGAGAGAAGCAAAGGAGTCACAAGAAGATCATGTCTATTTATCCAGCATATATCACTGTTTTTCCCCTTTCTTCATGACTTATTTATTTATTTATTTTGCAAAACTTTGTTCAACCTGATCTGATTTGGTGTCTGCTACAAGTTTTAAGTAGCAGTTCACACATGTCAAAGGAGCCTTCTGGTCTTCTAGAGGTCAACTGAATTTGCTGATGGGTGGATCAAAGTTCTTTTGTGCATGCTGGTCAGTTCAGGGCCTGATGTGCTCAGACAGATATGATGTCAGGTGTCAGGAACTTTCAAAAGATAATGTGAATGACCACAGCAAAAATCAGATTTGGACAGTAAATCTAAACCACTTTTACCTGCGGTCTGAACGTAGGCTTTGTGTCTCAAATGCATTTACAGTGATCTCTTATGTGATCGGCTTTTCTGATTGGGATGACTTCATGCACGCTTACCATGTCAGGCTCTAGCTTTGTTGTCCGACTGAAATGTCACAGTTGTTACACACCTACATGTATGAGCTGTTACAGACATTTAGGTAGACTGCAAGTAAAAAGTGACCCATTTCCAATTTACTGCTCAAGTTTGATGTTGTTCTTTGGTCATTAACATAATCTTTTTTCTGTATTCTGGTCCCCTTTTGCCTTATTGACAGCATGCCCCTTAACTCAAAGCATGGACTCCACAACTTTTTGCAACAGATGAGTAGCACAGGTTTAAATTTCTGATCCAATTCACTTAAATGTGAATAATGACCTAGAAATTGTTTTGTAATTGAACCAGCCCCTTTAAGTTGAATAAATCTGAACTGACCTCCATGTGCAGAAGATCACAATCCACCCTGCATACTCATCCAGCAGACACCGCTGTCTTCTGTAGTTCCTTATGATTAATAGGCTCCTTTCACATGACATTGAAGTCTGACTTGTGCAAACTTATACTTTAAGCTTGATGGACAAATAGCATCACCAAAACAGCTACACTGGACAACTTTTACAAAAAAGGTTAGAAATTGTGAATTTTATTTGTGGAAGCTGACCAAACAGAGAAAAGGAAGCTCAGTTTCACCATGAAGGGATGACTTGCTTAAACCATGTTTATATTTATATATATATATATATATATATATATATATATATATATAACATATATATGTGTGTGTGTGTGTGTGTGTGTGTACTGGATTCATAGACTTGATCTGTGTGAAACGTCTTTAATTCTTTTATATTTCTCTCCCTTTTTAAATATTCTTGAAGTAAATAGGATTTTGAGTAGGTGTTAGGATGATTCATCTCATTAGTCAGCATCATACTTATTTGTTTAAATTGCCTGCACTTGTCCTATTCGTCCTCAACAGAGAAAAACATGCGAAGCATAGGGCCTGTTCTTGCATGTGTAAAATGATAATAAAAGTGGTTAAATTGATGTCACATGAATTCTAATCTGACTGGTTAGACTTCAGTTCAGCATATGAAAGCGAAACTGTCAGATGTGTTTTTTGCTGTTCAGTCACACAGAAGACACATTTTTGTCAATTTAAGAAAAGAGAATATTGGGGCCTTTTTCCTGCATTGTGAACATGGCCTTAGACCACATGGTCTGGAAACGCAACTCATAAAAAAAAAAAAAATAAAAAAAAAACAAGAAAGGACATACATTATATTGCCAAAAGTATTCACTCACCCATCCAGCTAATTGAATTCAGGTGTTCCAATTACTTCCATGGCAACAGGTGTATAAAACAAAGCACCTAGGCCTGCAGACTGCTTCTATATTATAACAAAGTGGAAACGATTGAGAGCGACAGCAACTCAGCCATGTAATTGTAGGCCATGTAAAATGACAGCGCGAGGTCAGCGGATGCTGAGATGTGTAGTGCACAGAGGTTGCCAACTTTCTGCAGAGTCAATTGCTACAGGTCTCCAAACTTCATGTGCCCTTCAGATTAGCTCAAGAACAATGTAGAGAGCTTCATGGAATGGGTTCCCATGGCTGAGCAGCTGCATCCAAACCTGACATCACCAAGTGCAATGCAAATGAATGCGGTCATGCAAAGCGCCACCACTGGACTCTAGAGCCAGGAGAACAGTACTTGTTTGTCTGCATTATGCCAAGTGTAACGTTTGGTGGAGGGGGGATTATTGTGTGAGGTTGTTTTTCAGGAGTTGGGCTTGGACCCTTAGTTCCAGTGAAAGGAACACTTAATGCTTCAGTAGACCAAGAGATTGTGGACATTTCACGCTCCCAACTTTGTGGGAACAGTTTGGGGACATCCCTTCCTGTTCCAACATGACTGTGCACCAGTGCACAAAGCAAGGTCCATAAGGGCATCATTAAGGAAGTTGGGTGTGGAAGAATTTGATTGGCCTGCACAGAGTCCTCAACCCGATAGAACACTTTTGGGATGAATTAGAGCGGAGACTGCGAGCCAGGCTTTCTCGTCCAACATCAGTGTCTGACCTCACAAATGCACTTCCAGAAGAATTGTCAAAATTCCCATAAACACACTCTAATCTAAAGATTGTGGAAAGCCTTCCCAGAAGGGTTGAAGCTGTTATAGGTTGGCTGACATCATATTAAACCCTATGGATTAAGAATGGGATGTCACTCAAGTTCATGTGTGTGTGAAGGCAGTATAGTATAGCAATATAGTGTATCAGAGCTCTGTTTAAAGTTTAAATTTCAGATCCACCTGAGTCATCTGAACACAAGCTTCAGTGGAAGGGCCAAGTGTTCAGATGCTTTATAATATGGTCAGTGTCACCAATTTACATGATAATATCAATAATAACTAGAAAAAATGTTAAATATGTCTTCCTTTTACTTTATTTATTTTGTCCATGCTATGTGACGCGACCTTGGGTTTGTGAAAGGTGCTATATAAATGTCGTTGTTGTTGTCGTCGTCGTCGTCGTCGTCGTCGTCGTCGTCGTCGGTTGTTGTTAGGATTTGATCGCATTCTGCCAGAGAAGCATTAGGGAGGTCCGGTACTGATGTTGGATGATTACTTCTTGATCACAAACTCGACAGTTTAACTCAAAGGTATTGGATGCTCCATCCCTCCACAGCACAGTGCCCCTCTAGCCTACCCTTAGAATTGGGCATAGTTATCGTAGGCCTGTGTGGCTGCAGCATGGTGTTGCATTCTGTTAGCAGTGTTTTTTTTTTTTTTTGGTTTTTTTTATTTAAATTATACCACTGTGTGTGTGTGTGTGTGTGTGTGTGTGTGTGTGTGTGTGTGTGTGTGTGTGTGTGATTGAATGTCCGTGGATGCATAGTGAAATAGCTGAATATATGACATAGTGTATCATCTAATCTCCAAAAACCTCATATTCCACACAAGATATGAACATGTATAGAGGCTGAATCTTCAATCACAGCTGCTTAGCTACCATATTTTTATACTTTCAGTAATTGATTTGACAGCAATAGTTGAAGTCCCCTCATTTGTTTGTTTATTGTTACAAATGAAAACAGCAGTCATTAATAAGACAAGCCTGTGTGTATGATAATAGAGTTTACAGGCTGTTATCATGTGTTGTAAATATTCCATATGCTTTCTTTATAAGACGGAAAAAAAACGCTTAGAATGAAGTTACACCAGTTAACACCTTTCTTATTACGGTGGTGTAATTAAAAAGAATATTAATGTCTAGGCTGATGATGGGTGACAGGTTGATTATGTGCACTATTTATATTTGCTCTTTTTACCCTTATAATTTTTTCCAGTACAGGAGTGATATTAAAAAGGAGGCCATTCCATGTTCCTACTTCAGTTTCATAAAAGTAGGTTACCTAACTTTGACATTTACAATATATCAGTTATTCTCAGGTCATTTGAAAGACTTCAGCTGACAATTAAGAATGATTTTACGATGAAATTGCGTTGGTATGACCCTGGGAACTCTCTGTTCTGTAAATATCAAGTTGAAATTTTATATCGTCCCTAATTCACACATACTAGATTCGCTGCCATTTGACTCTTCTGCAGTACTGTGCAAAACTCAGAGACCCCCATTAATTTATTTAATTCCCAAGCTGATGGCATGGAGTCTCAAGAACCTCTTGATGCAGGATCCTCCACAAGCTGATAGTTGAACGTAAAGCTCTATTTCGGCCACCCCTAAGCAAAACTCACACAAAAAAAATGTTTGCTGTGGGTTTAAAAACCCATAAAGCCTATTTTTCAAAATGTTTAATTCACTGATAAATGCCAGGCAACGCTAGATGGTCCAGATGGATGGAGTTCTAGAGTTCCATCCTGGTCTAACAAGACTGTAACATCAGCAAAGAAGTGGAGGAGTAATAATTTGGGCTGGAATATTGGGAAGTGAGATGGTAGAACCCTTTACGGTCCCTGAGCGTATTAAAATGACCTCTGCAAGATATGTAGAGTTCCTTTCCAAGCATTCTGCCATGGTAGAAAAAGAAGAAACATGCCTTCCAAAATAAGATCATACACCATCCCTTGCTGCTAAAACACCATTTACTTCTTGGTTGCTATGGGCATAAAAGGAGAAAAAAAAAATCATGGCTTGGCCACCATCGTCCCCTGACCTCAATCCTACTGAGAACCTGTGGAGCATCCTTAATGGAAGATCTATGAGGGTGGGCGTCAGCATACCTCGAAATAATGAATGATGATCTCTGACTTTTGAAAAGTGCAATCAACACCCTTTTATTATTGTAACATGTGACTGCCAAAGGATTACTTATTTGCTTTACACATAGGAATATAATGACTGTAGCCAGGAAAAGATTTAGTTTTTGTGATAAAATCTCTTACGCTTTTAAGACCATTCATCAGAAGCAGAACAGTTTCCAACATAGTAGTTTCATCCATTAAAACATCTTTTCTAGACTCGTTCCAAAGATGCTGAGTGATGGCGTTTATTTATTTATTTATTTTTAATTTCCTGCTAAATAATGAGTATAATGAGTTTTATGTTTACGTGATTGAATATTTCTCTTAATTGTGTAATCACGACGTGGCACATTTTACCTCGTTATTCAGATGCTAGTCATGCAGCACCACAGTTCCTCCAAACAGCTCCCACAATCAATTTCTCCTGACTCTCGTTGCCTGTATTTGTTAGAGCATGAGATGGCAAATGAACAGCGAAGCTAAGAATCAGAGCCACGTTACAAGGCTGGAGCTATGGAATATTTTACCAGTCTTTACTATGTTTTTTGGCCATATTAGATGTTAATTTTTCCTGATGAAAGGTAAATGTAGTTTATTTGAAGAGCTACATTAGATCTGGGTTTACAAACAATAAGTATCAAAACTAAGGACATTGTCAGTTTCAAAAATGTTAAGTTTATGGTAGAAGAAAACATTCCTAATTTTAAAGAAAATGACAAGATTTTCTTTTAGTTGGTTTTTAGACCTTTTTTTATTGTAATGAAGTGATCATGCAATGTAAAAACAGCTGGCTTTCTTTAATAATGAGCAAAAGAGCAACTGAGTTAAAAGATTTTAACATAAAACAAATTGTGGCCTGTGCAGAAGTAATGACACATTTTATATTTTATGTACCCAAACTTTTGCATACAGCTGTATTGTTCATTTCTGTTAGCTAAGGTGTGAAATGTAGAGGAAGCTTTACTGAAAGTATGAATATTCATAACTCTTTCGTGTAATAACTTTTTGTCAGGTAGCTTTTTTAGCATTAAACTCTTCAAATGTCTCATTCTTGCACTGTTGTGAACTATTCAAACAAGTTCTCTAGAAAGCAGCATTTAATATCAAAGCATTCCGAATGACTTTATAGCTTAACCATTTATCTATGTGGAAACTTTAAAAAATATGGTGGAATTCCACTTTAATTAAAATACATTAGACTGATTGGCAAGAGAAAATTTACAGAAAGAGAATAATCATGACCTTTTTCTAACAAATACTTTAAAGATCTTAATTACAATGTAACCAAGTAATGTGATCAGCAATACTTCAGTAAAGTACAAACTTTCCTAAATGTACTTACATATTGCTGCTCTCTGGACAAAACCTTGTATCTCAATTTGTGGCATTTTTTCAGTTTTTTTACATAATTTGAACATAACTGTTGCCCTTTATACTATGTATAAATGATGAATGGACTGAAAGCAATGGCCCAAAAGGGCTTGGAAAAAAAGTCTGGTTCCATTGACTTACTTTTCCTGTGTGTGTGTGTGTGTGTGTGTGTGTGTGTGTGTGTATGTATGTATGTATGTGTGTATGTATGTGTGTATGTATGTGTGTGTGTGTGTGTGTATATATATATATATATATATATATATATATATATATATATATATATATATATATATATATATATATATATATATATATATATATATATATATGCCCTGTGATGGACTGGCGACCTGTCCAGGGTGTATCCTGCCTTCCGCCCGAAGACTGCTGGGATAGGCTCCAGCACCCCCGCGCGGCCCTGATGGAGAAGCGGCTTAGAAAATGGATGGATGGGGATATATATATATATATATATATATATATATTACACACACACACACACACACACACACACATTCACACGCACACACACAGGGTGATGCTCAGGGTTGCCATCTCCCCCCAGACTGAAGTGAGCCATCTTGGTGACAGTCAGAAAGTCTATGACCCCTCTCTTTCAATTGGTATGTGATTGGGTTCTAGGCCTGTAAAAGTATGGTGCTTTGATGTCAGATGAATGGTTTTGAATCACCCTGTATAGTGACAAAGTTCAGTCGCATAATTTCCCTCACATGGCTATTACATTTACAGCATTTGGCTGACGCTCTTATCCAGAGCAACTTACAATTTGATCATTTTACACAGGTAGGCCAAGGTGGTGTTGCCCAAGGACCCTTATTGGTATAGTGTAGGGTGCTTGCCCTGGTCGGGGATTGAACCCCAGTCTACAGTGTAGAAGGCAAAGGTGTTAACCACTACACTAGCCAACCACCACTATTAGATAAAGGAGCAGAGAAAGTTTGAATGTCTTTTGACTTCTTTGTAACAAGGTGTGCAAACATAAATTATATTGTGGAACATAAAATATTGTTTATTTATTGTGCATCTACATTTTTTGTTCTTTTACTAACTGAATCAAGCACAAATCTGACTAAGCCAGCCACATACTTCTCTGAATAAATAAACCCATTTTAAAACATGATAAAATAGAATAAAAATAGAGTACAACCGCAGTTTTGTTTTCTGAAAGCTGACCCTGTAGAACACCTGTAGTGGTGTATGTGTTTGAGGTGGGTAGGTTTAGATTGGTAGTGAAGTGGAGAAGTGCCCTCTCAGCTGATCTTTTCAGGTGTTTCTCAGCAGAAACACCCACATGTGTGCTCTCACAGACAATTCACAATCAGCTGTGTTCACCAGCCTGCCTTTCCTGTTTCATTATCTGCCTCCACCTTCCCATCCCCTCTTTTCCTCGCTCTCTCTCTCCACCTATGTTTTTGCTTCAATTCATAACCTTTCTTTTCCTCTCATCTCTCCCACTGTCTCTTTCAATATTTATTCCCAGTATTGCATGACCTTGCTTTGTCTCTGCCCTGTTCTGTTTCTGCTCTCATACACTTTCATTTTTTTTTTTCTTCTCTTTGTGTGCGGCTCCATCTCTCTGTGTGGTCGACTGAAGGTTTAGGATCTGTAAAGGCAAAGTCCTTACCAGCGCTTGCAGATGGCCTGGATGAGCTTTCGGGTGTTAAGACAGGTACTGTAGCCGGTTGCAGTGGAGGTGGCCGTGTCTGATGACAACAGTGTGCAATTGGGACCGATAACACTGTTCACTGAAATCTGAAAAATGTTAAGATATGCTTGCATGGCAGCTAAAGCATTAATGTTTGAGGTTCGCTTCTGCTGTCTCGTGTATTTATGCGTTCATATTAAAGGGCCCATACCCTATTTTACTTGGTCTTCCTCTGGGGTCTATCAAAAACAGTCATCATTCGTTTTTCACAAGACCATTTTCAACTTCTCTTTATATCTTAAAATTAAATAGCCTTTATTGTTCTTGTGCTTCTAACCACTACCAACCTCATCTCTTTCTTGCCCTCCTTCCCTTCTCTACCCCGCTATTACCCTTTGGTCTCCTTTAAGGCCTGACTATGTTTGTTCTATGTACCACATTATTTGTAAGTCGCTTTGGATAAAAGCGTCTGCTAAATGTAATGTAATGTAATCTAAGATTGTGCAAAAGTTGTAGATACCAAAGAACATGATATTTAAAAAGCTATATTTTGCAAACACACTAATATTACAATTAATATAAATGACATTAATACACTACATAGTGATAATGCATGTCATTGTGTTTGTTTAACACTTTTTTTTTCTTCATTTTTACCCAATTTTCTCTCCAATTCCACCTGCTAGTTAGGACTCCGCCAATCACACAATGCTGTCAATGCTAGGATGGTGAAGGCTAGCACAGGCTTGCTCCAAGACTTGTGAAGCGCCACCGCATCTTTTTGAACTGCCGCTCACGCAACGTAATTGGACAGCTGAACCTTTGGAGGAAAGCACCAGCCGGCAGATCTGCTACGTCAGCGAACAGACAGCTGTGCTGACTAGCATCACACTGAGTGATGGTGAAGAAGCTGGGCCATCCTGCCCACCCAGAGAGCGAGGCCAACTGTGCTCTCTTGGACTCCCAGCTACAGATGGTGGCAGCATCACCAGGGATCGAACCCGCGATCTCCTGATGATGGGGGCAACACTTAGAGTTTAACCATTTTAAAGTCTCTCCTTGTGTCAACCAGTATGTCCCACTTATCATCCAACACCTGATTTGGCTAATCGATCCTGATATTTCAACACGACATCTGGAATCAAACTTGATTTTTCGAACTAGCTCACAACAGATCCGCAACTTTTTTAAAACAATTGCTGTTACTTTTTACCATATTTATGTTTATTAGAATCTATTTTAATGATATATGGTGTTTCACAAGCAAACACACTTATTTCCACATTAAATGATTTTAATTAATGTGATTGCGTGCATTAAGACTTTTGCACAGGAGTGTGTGTGTGTGTGTGTGTGTGTGTGTATGTATGTGTGTGTGTGTGTATATATATATATATATATATATATATATATATATATATATATATATATATATATATATATATATATATATATATATATATATAATCTCTTCTCTGATTGGCTACACTGTATCACTGCCACAGCCCTGGCTGAAACACTCCTTGTACCTTCAGCATGAGTGGGACTAAACTGCCGTGTACTCTTAAAGATTTAAGGGTTCTTTAGTAAAGACAGTGGTTCTGTGTAGAATCATGAACACTCAGAGAACCATTGGCATGCTTAAATATATAGAACCCTTTTTTGCTAAGAGTGTTGAACAGTGTTAAAAAAAAAAGGTTTGAGTGAATAAATGTTTTCTTGCATAGTTAAATGGCTCTTCTGCTCTTCCATTACAAATAGTTCTATATAGAACCAAAAAAGTGTTCTGCTATTGTTACAACCATAGAAACGTATTTTGGTTGTGTGTGTGTGTGTGTGTGTGTGTGTGTGTGTGTGTGTGTGTGTGTGTGTGTGTGTTTTTAAACAGGAAGGAAATTTGTTTTTTCCATGCTAAGGGCCCTTTAAAAAAGACCTCAGTAATGTGAAATAAAGATTACTGGGGGGAAAAGTAGCTGGAAAAGTAGTTCACTAGTGTAGGAATAACTGCAGTTGCCTGTATGTTAATGTGGATTAACTATAACTGGGCTGCATGTGTGACCCATGCTACTGTTTTCCCTCACACATTCTTTGATATTACTTCACCAGCCTTTCTGAGCCTTTTTAAATTCATGTTCATGTTGAAGGGTTTCTGACTTCATCTCAGTAAGTGAAAGGCATGCTTCACTGCATATCGACTTCTGGACTGCAAGGCCAGTCCAGAAGCTTCTTTCTTCTCAACTCCTTGCTTGGCTTTGCAGTGCATTCTAGGTCATTGTCTCGCCGTGTTACTGAAATGTATTTTTGACTAAATATTTAAACAGTATAATTATATTTGCCTCAGATCTGATTCACACACAAACATCTTTAGTTTCAACACCTGGTAAATTGAGTAAATTCAGTGACTTGAGCTGGCAATTAGGATTGATTTATGATGAAAGTGTCTCGGAACGATTCTGGGGCCACTCTGTAAATATTGTTATTGTCATCCTAATTCACACATGCACTGAAGTTTGATTGCATTGGCTCGTCTATATTTCATTGCTGCTGTGCTTCCTCAGCAGTGCCAACCTCGACCTAGTTCTTTGGATCCTCTCCGTTCCTCAACTATTCCATTAAGTCAGAAGTTGTTTATCATTATCTGATCTGTCATGTTTTTTTTTTGTTTGTTTAGTTTGACACAATTCTATTCTGCAATTCTGTTTCTGCAAGCTACTGATGAAAGGAATGGAGGTGATAAGAGATGGTCTTTTTAATTATTCTGCTGAAGCCTTGTGTGAATAGTAGATTGTTTCTGTACTGTGGATGTACAGATGATGACAGTTTAGATGCTGTTTTTCTTCTTCCTCCACTTCTTCCATGAATTGTAATTATCCTAGCCTGGCGGTTTTCATTGGGCAGCATAGCTATAGTTGATTATTAAGAAAGGCAAAGTCTGTTGTTTTTTTTTTGTTTTGTTTTTTTTTTGTCCACAAAAAGTTTTGTGCTGCAGTTCTGACTTGAATTATTTTCTTGCAGTATCCAATTTGTGTTTTTTTTTTTTGTTTGTTTTTTTTTTTTGGGTAAAGTCATTATTTATTTATTTGTTTTACGGATAGCTCTCAAGTCTTTGGTTATGAATTGAGAAATGGTTGAAGCAGTCAGTCAGTCAGTCAGTCAGTCAGTCAGTCAGTCAGTCAGTCAGTCAGTCAGTCAGTCAGTCAGTCAGTCAGTCAGTCAGTCAGTCAGTCAGTCAGTCAGTCAGTCAGTCAGTCAGTCAGTCAGTCAGTCAGTCAGTCAGTCAGTCAGTCAGTCAACTTACTACCTGGATTTGTCAGAAAAACTGAATTTAGCAACGCTGCATGATGGATGAAAAAAACCTGTGAGTGAAGGGCATACGTATGGAAAACAGCACAGGTTCTCTGGTTGCCGTAGCAACCTTGAATGCTTAAAATCCCCTACTGTTAAATTTCACTGTAGCAACTGTTTTTAGACTGGGCTATGCAGTTTCAGTACTATGGCTTTTTTTCAAGCTTTGCACTAGGATTAGGGAGGTACTGTCCCCTTTTTTTAGTTTTGGGAGGTCAACAACCCAGCCCCGCCTGTAGTTGGCACCTGTGATCACATTACCAACTTCTCAACTTGCATATCTCAGTCTAGCTCAATAAGCTGATGACCTAGATACTCTGCTAACTCACTGCAAGTAGCCGAGCGAGGCAGTGTATCTTTGTATTCACACGGGAGAGACAATGTCAATTCGAGTGCCATTCTGCCAAATTGATTAAAAATTAACTGTTTATCTGAAGTCGTGATAAAGAATGCTCTCTTGATAGAATGAAGCATAGCAGGCATAGTCTCCAAAGGCAGCGCTGATAAAAAAGAAAGTCTATCAGTACTGATTAAAAAAACTTTCTGCTATTCTCCTCTCACCTCCGTTCTGCTTCCAAAAAAACATGAAAACGTTTTTGACCGAATGGATCTTAACTTCAGTTTAGAATGACGTGCACCTTATTCTTCATGCCATAAATGTGCTGTAATTAACGTGCTGTACAAAGGCCATCAGAATCTCCAGAGGGGGAGGGGGGGTCTACAGACTATATTTAGTTCATGAATTCTGAAAGGCATTTAATCAGGTGGGCTCAAACAGCTTTTCCTGACAAGCTTTCCTATGCAACACTGTGCTCCTTAAGACATGGCACATAGTTATGCATTAGCTTCTAACTTGTTTCATTAATGAACTCCTTGGTCCATGAAGGTCCCTGAATGTGAAGGCTTAATGAGACCCTGTCCCAAATGCGTTTCGGAGGGCTTAGAGCTCCGGCCTGCCTCCCCCTTCTGAGCTGTATCCGGCTCTTTTAAGTGGTGTAGATGAGGGGTTTAGGTCCCTTTTTTAGATGTCTGCCCAGGACTGCCAAGGCACACACACACACTTTTCTATCATTCTGCTCCATTAACTTTTGGCAGAAGCACAAACACAGACTTTGAAGTTCACTTAATGCATTGTATGAGAAATGTGACCTGACATTATTTTTTTTCCCTTGGCTTTTTCCTGTCTGATCTGCCAGTATAGAAAGATGAAAGAGATGGGGAAAAATATAATAAAGTTAATTTGTTGAATGTACATTGAGTGCATTGAGTATAATGGAATTAGGTTATTGTCTTTGTTACAGAGGAACATGAATTTTGTAGAAGAATGAGTACAGAATCGATTTTATACTCTTAACTACTTCTGGGTTGGTGCCATCTGTTCTGCTTTTCTCTTTTCATTAGTCTAAATTAGGGGCAAATATGTTCCAAAGCTCCCTTGATGCCAAAGGTCTGCATGGCCACAAGAGGGCGATGATGTTGAAGGGCTGTAAACCCATTTGTTTATGACTTTACATTAGCCTGCAAAACTCAACACCACTGACAGATGTGGAACATAATCATCGGTGTGAGTTTCTACCTGTGAACAGGGCTTTTGTTGTGATGTTTGTTGACACTGGCTGTTCACGTGCTGCTCCTGAAAGGATTTCTGAAGTAACTGAGGTTTTGCAAGCAGACTATATCTTTTCTTTGGTGAGGAGGGAGAAATAGGTGTTGATGGTGTTTTGGTGTGTGTTGCACTGGTATGAGTGGATCAGACAGCAGTGCTGCTGGAGTTTTTAGAACACTGTCCACTCACTGGCCACTCTGTTACACACCTACCTTATTGGTCCGCCTGCTCTTGTGTGGGGGTGGGTGACCATTGAAAAACGGGGTGAAAGGGGACTCACAAAGTATGCAGGGAAACAGATGAACTACGTGCTGTAGTTGTAGAACTATAAAGTGCACCTGTAATGTCAGTGTAGCTGATAAAATGCATAAAGTGTAGAAACTTGGTATTTATCAAAAATCCAAGTCTAACAGTTTGTTTATAATTATATTAATAAATATAAACAGAAATCTGTGGCATCCATATGCCTGCAGGATATGCGTGCATGCAAACAGCTGTTTTCCATAAGGCCTGCCTGCTGCATTCAGCAACTTAATGAACTTTTGTTAATTTTATAGCTCACACAGGTATGGCTTGAGCAGGTTGAGATACGTTTTGGTAATGGATTTACCGAAAAGATTTGGGTGACTATTGACTTTTAGTACGTTTTAGCCACATTAGCCCCACAGCTCCAGCGCTACACTAATCATGCAGTAGGCTTGCCCAGGCAATATTTGGACACCCAACCTGTCATGGCTGAGCAACTGCTTCTGGGATAAGAGGAAAATGTAATGTAAAATGTGTAAAGTATTTTTTTTTGCAGAGCCATTGCGTTAACATGATAGTTGCTGTTCAAAACTAAATACACAAAATTTAGACACCAAACATGCCGTGGATGACTAACTACATAGGAAAACTCTGTTAATTAGGTTTTTGGCCCAGCTGTACATCAGTCATGCCAGTGGCCACTCAGTATTTTGTTCCGCACCTCATTTGAACCATCAGCCAACTTCTAACCCACTCTTTCTTGAATGGTTTTCTCTGTCCTTTCCAGGTGGTCTCTCACGGAGCTGTTCCACATCTTCCTCCTCTCTGGACTCCAGACAGACTCCTGGCCGACGCCTTCCACTCCCCCTTCCCCGACAGAGGCGCCCCCTCCGGCCACGGCAGGAGCGAACGCCCCCCAACAGCCGTTCCACTCCTCCGCCAGTCCTCCGCTCCCTCAGCAGCACCCCACAGTCTGGTACAGTCATGCCAGTGCTTATCTCCCCCTCACTAAACACGTTCCAGTTGTGTTATGCAGCACAGATAAGGGTTACATACATTTACCACTGTATATCTGCAGCAGTGCAAATCGTCGCAAGTAAATTTGTGACTTAGGCATTTATCCCACTCATCCCACTCATCCCACTTTTGCTGCTGCCACTGTGATTATGGCATTATTGATGATTTTAAAGCAGCGTTTGTATATAATGGAGCCGTGGCCGACACGGATGCTTTCTGACGTTGGTTGAGTGATTATTATTGCAATAACAACGTGTTTGTAGCGAGGAAAGGATATTATGACAGTGTGACAGATGAAGATTGGCTCTCCTTTGCCTCAGGGGTAGCACGCAGCAGGACTCCCTCAGCCAGCAGCTCAGTATGTGAGGTTCCAGAGGTGCGTCTGGGCGAGCGAGTCCTCGTAGTGGGACAGAGGACAGGAGTGGTCCGATTCTATGGCAAGACCAGCTTTGCCCCAGGTACGGTTCATTCAATGGCTCTTCACATTTTTCTTCAACACTGACTGAATTGAACTCTGGTATCAGTCTTGGATTGAGATTTGAAAGCTATCAGTCTGCTCAGCTCTCTAATGTTAGACATAGACATTGTATGTTATTTTAGACAGAGACCATAGACATTGTAAGGTCTGTGCTGCTTCTGAAAGTATTGAGCCTCTAACCCCAGTTTTATGTCCTGCTCTGAACACGAAGGACACAAAATCATACGTTAAGTTCGTACTCATTTTTATTTAGTTTTCCAGTTTGTTTATTGTCTATCTAACACTCGGCTGTTATGTGTGTTGGCTCAGACAAGCTGTGACTTTTTTGTTGCTTTGGGATTGTAGTTGACAATATCATGTAAGGTGCTTAGACAGTTTGGAAAGGGAGTCTACCCCATGTTTAAATCATGGTGCTTATATAGGCATGCAGGATGGCCATGTCATCTTCACATCTGACACAGGTTGGTGCTGTTTTTACTCTTTTTCTTTTCCTGTCCTGGAAGCACTTATATTCTTTTATAAGCTTTTATTCTTTCATAAATACACCCTCCACACAGCATACTAACAGCCCTACTGTGAGCATCTCAAGGAGCTGAACAATGTCTCCGAAAATATCACTAAGTGCCATTTTATAAGGTGTATTTAAACAGCAGGGCAGGATTTTTGCAGGGGTTCTGCTGTGCTCCAGTAGCTAATACTGGACTCAGCTACATATCTGGATAGCATTCACTAGTGTTATTGGCCAATACAGCCTCTTCACAGAGTACTGGTTTCATATGCTGATGGATGCTAAACATAATCCACTAGCGTGTGTGTGTGTGTGTATCATCATATATACGTGGTATGTCATGCTGAGAAACCATTAGCATATTTTTTACTTTGCATGTTGCACCTTTGCAGCTAAACATTAAAGCCTAGCTCTGAATATTACAGAATTAACCTGTTAAAATCTTCTGAGCTGATTTTTAAGTAAAGTGGTGTTCCTAGGTAGGGTATGTTTACAGTGTTTCTGGGCCTTTTACTTCATATACACAAAATTCATGACCAATTTGTGACTTCAGACAGTGCCTTAGGGAGATCTCTTGTTGTCTTTCTTTCTGTTGTCTTTTTCAAAGCCAAGCTGCACCAAAGTAATAAGTGTGTGTGTGTGTGTGTGTGTGTGTGTGTGTGTGTGTGTGTATATATAGTAACAGGAAGATAGTATTTTTATTGAAAATAACAGCAAACACATCTTCTTTTTCTTCTTTCTTTTTTTCTTTCTTTCATTTTCAAGGTAAGAATGTAAAGCTCTACAGCGTGACAGCTCACTCTTCATATAAACCCCCGTCCTTATCTGAGGTCAGACTTGAAAGTTTTTGCATTAGCAGAGTAGAGTGATGGAAGAAGTGCCCAGCTCGTCTTAGTCTGTAGAAAAGTGGATTTTCTGCCTTAGCCTGTTAGAGCATACTGTGTGGAAAAATGTGTCCTGATTTTTTTTTTTTTTTTTTTTTTTCCTTTGATAACAGTAAGGAGCCAACCTGTATGTCTGTCTGCACTGCAGTTGTCATTCCTTTTGCCTGCACATTTACTGAATAGGAGACTCAACCTTGTATATTATTATTATTTTTTATTTGCAAGCTGTGTGTGAGAGTTATTCTAACTCGTAAACACTATTGTTTTTTATTGACAGCTATCAAAAACCTAAAGCTCTACCAAAAGCTGCAGCAGGGTTTCATTATTGCTTCTGTGTCAAAATTCTTGTTTAATGTAGCAATAAGTTGGTGATTTAAGATCTTGCCAGACTTGTTTCTTGGTCGTGTTGATGTATTGTGTCAAGTGTATATTTGCGCTCCACAGGCTTTTGGCTGGGGATTGAGCTGGATAAGCCCAGTGGGAAGAATGATGGCTCTGTCGGAGGAGTGAAGTATTTTAGCTGCCCCCCCAAACATGGAGTATTCGCCCCACCCTCACGCGTACAGCGGTAAGTGGGCACATGCTCATACCCATGCTAATATATTTGTACCTCATATGATTTAAAATATGTGACTAGTTTGAAAATATAGTAGTTTTTGTTGTTGGACATGTTTGCATTTTCTCTAAAAAACAGAAGGATAATGGAGGTAATGTAGTTTTCTGTCATTGAATATGCTTAATTACAGCAGGAGTGATTCAGAATGATGACAGTATTAATAGATTGAATTATTGAAGAAGGATTTTTCCAGGACATGTAACATTTTTGCTAATATTGCCTCAATTTATTTATTTTTTTTAACTCTGGGGTCAGCGAGCCATTCTTCATCTACACTTGTATAGTCTTTAGATTGCGTCTGTGACATTTAGAGAATGATTCAAGTCAAATGACCCAAATGAAGTTCTTAAAATATGCTGTCTCAGGAAAATGTAACTAATATGTGGTGGATAAGGTTGACTTTATGTAACTGAAATATCATTTCAGGTATGGCCCTAGTGTTTTCTAGGGAGCCATCCTTAGCTTTATTTTGAATTAAACAGCAGTAGTAAATCAACCAATTTTAAACATATTTTAAAGCTGTTTTGATTGCATTTGTCATATTAACATTCTGTAAAATACAGTACTGTGCTAAAAGAAAAAGACCCTTTTATTTTATGTAATTTCCAAACAAATCAGCTATTAAGTACAAGTTATTCATTTATCAGCATCAGAAAAAGCAGGAAACATGCAGGATATTTGAAAAAAATTACACAAAAGCCTTAACAACTAAATATAATATCAGATCCACTCTTGTGCACCTACTGTCACTTTAACTTTTCCATCAGCTGCCACTTACAGCGGTGTCCTCTGAATAAAAGCTGATCCCAAGGGAGTGACTGTCATTATGGTCCCCTTCAGATAAACTGTGCTTTCATCTTTAAGAGAGTGCAGAAAATCAAGCTCCACTCTTTCCATTCAGGTCTGAAGAAATTGTGTGTTTCTATCCACCCTTTCATTGTGAGAAGATAACTCAACACTATGAGTCTGAAAGGACGTGTAGCTTTCAAGAAGGAAATAGACAAAAAAGAAGAAAATTGCTCTAGAGCACGGAAACTGAACATTTAAGATGCGGAGTAAGGTTTTATGGACTGATGAGTTTACGTTTAGAAAATGCAACATACTTCTAAGACTGAACTTTTATATCTCTGCAGATTTTAATGAAAAACTGAACGTCGTAATAAAGGCTAAGGGTAGACGCACTAAATACTGAAAATGTTGATGCTATATTTAGTTGTTGAGGCTTCTGTGAAGTTTCTGTTAAATGTTTTCTGCTTTTTAACCTGACGCTGTACGAAATGGAGGTTTTGGCTGGAAATTAAATAAATGAAGGATGGTCTCTAATTTTTGCATAGTATATACATTATATAGTGCTTTATCTGCTGAACACAAAGTCTTAAAGACCATAACAAATTATTTGCAACTCCAGCAGTTGATGTGATCTATTGCTTGAAAACAAGGGTGTAGTGTATAAACAGACACCAAGCATCTATTAACAGGCAGTAATTCATACAGTATTTACGTGGAACGTCCCACTTCATTTGATGAAAATGGCCGTGTAGACTGTATAGAGTGTTCTGCATATTTTTCTGTCAATGATAATCCGTCAGAGAGAGTATTTTTTACGTCAGGCTAATTTGTTTTTCAGTGTGTGCTGGAGCGCTCAAATGCTTCAAACTTTAGGCTCAGAGAGAAGTAACTGTATTTTTATGCTGCCTTTCTGGTTCAGCCTCACACAAAGAATGTTTGGCAGCATAATATTGTACAGTAAACACAGACAGTGCTTTATGTGTATAAATACTGGAAGCTAATTATTTGATGCTCACCAGAGGTTTGGCAATTCAACTGCATCCTTGCTCTTTGATTGATTACAACCCCTGGCAAAAAGTATGGAATCACCAGTCTGGGATGAGCACTCATTCAGACATTTTATTCTGTAGAACAAACTCAGATCAAAAACATGATGCAATAATAAGGTCATTCCAAAGTGCAACTTGTTGGCTTTCAGAAACACTAAAAGAAATAAAAAAAAACATTGTGGAAACAAAGTAAACGTTACTTTTATTGAGCAAGCACGGGGAAAAAAAATATGGAATCACTCAATTCTGAGGAAAAAAATATGGAATCACTCAAATTGGAGATAGAAAATAAGGACACACCCAGTCAATTTCCTTTCCCTAAATGGACACCTGCCTCAGATTAGATCTGCTCGTTAGTCTGCAGTTAAAAACACCTGCAGTCATGACACCTTGGAGGGCTGCTGGACGAAGTGGAGTGGCAAGAACCATGGCTCCAACAAGAGAAATGTCTCTTGAAACAAAAGAGAGGATTGTGAAACTTCTTGAAGAAGGTAACTCTTCACGCATGGTTGCTAAAGATGTGGGCTGTTCAGTCAGCTGTATCCAAGATATGGACCAAATACAAACAGCCATGGTATGGTTGTTAAAGCCAAGCGTACTGGTAGACCAAGAAAGACCTCAAAGCGTCAAGACAAAGAACTTAAGGCCATTTGTCTTGAAAACCGAAAAGTACAACTAAACAGATGAAGCATAAATGGGAGGAAGCTGGAGCCAATGTATGTGACCGAACCGTAAGAAATCGCCTAAAGGAAATGGCAATCATGGACTGTGGATGACTGGATGAAAGTTATCTTCAGTGATGAGTCAAGAATCTGCATTGGACAAGGTGATGATGCTGGAACTTTTGTTTGGTGCCGTTCCAGTGAGATTTATGAAGAGGACTGCCTGAAGAAAACAACCAAATTTCCACAGTCCTTGATGATATGGGGCTGCATGTCAGGCAAAGGCACTGGGGAGATGACTGTGGTTAATTCTTCTATCAATGCACAAGTTTACATTAACATTTTGGACAGTTTTCTCATTCCTTCAATTGAACAGATGTTTGGAGATGATGAAATAATTTTCCAAGATGACAATGCATCGTGCCATAGGGCAAAAACAGTGAAGGCATTCCTTGGAGAACGACACATTCAGTCGATGTCATGGCCTGCAAATAGTCCAGATCTCAACCCAATTGAAAACCTGTGGTGGAAATTGAAAAAAATGGTCCACAAGAAGGCTCCGACCTGCAAAGCTGATCTGGCAACTGCTATCAAAGAGAGTTGGCACCAAATTGATGAAGAATACTGTTTGTCACTCATCAAGTCCATGCCTCAGAGACTGCAAGCCGTTATAAAAGCCAAAGGTGGTGCAACTAAATACTAGTGATGTATTTTAAATGTTCTTTTGTTTATCTGTTTTTCATGATTCCATATTTTTTTCCTCAGAATTGAGTGATTCCATATTTTTTTCCCCGTGCTTGCTCAATAAAAGTAACATTTACTTTGTTTCCACAATGTTTTTTTAATTTCTTTTAGTGTTTCTGAAAGCCAACAAGTTGCACTTTGGAATGACCTTATTATTGCATCATGTTTTTGATCTGAGTTTGTTCTACAGAATAAAATGTCTGAATGAGTGCTCATCCCAGACTGGTGATTCCATACTTTTTGCCAGGGGTTGTATAATCAATTATAGCAGTGCCCATCATTTCTGGTCCTGGAGTACCAGTGCCCTTCTTATTTTACAGCTTCATCCTGCTCCCAACACACCTGATACAGCTAATGAACTAATTAAAAAGCCCTTCCTAATGTGAACTGAGTGTTAAAGCAGAGAAAACACTGCAACATGACAGCATATGAAATCTGGAATGGAGCAGAGTTCAGGTAATATATTACTGGAAATTCTGTAAAGCCTGAGGAGTAAGGAAAAAAAAAAACTTAGTGTTGTATTTATCGTCCATATTTTTTTGCTGGGTAAATTACTGTGTATATAATTATTCCAGTCATGTTTATTCAGTCTATTTTAAAAGATAATTCTAATCGTATAAAAATAAGTCGAGTTTATGGGAAAATATGAAAGTTCATAATGCATCAGATTGTTTTGTAAAAATCTGTTTGAATCATTGTTAGGGTCTAACATGGTCTTGAATTTTTAATTGATGATTAATTGCCATGTAAATACCTGCACTTAACAGTTTAATTATACTTTTTGTTTATTGTTCGAATAAGCAAACATTACCCACTGCTGCCCTGTAACAATGTTATTAGCAAACATCAAGTATACCAACGTTCCTCAGTGTCGCCCTCTAAAGGTGTCATTACCAAACCTCAAATAAACAAATGTTACTCACTGCCACCCTCTAAAGGTATCATGAACAAACATCAAATAAACAAACATTACTCTGTCGCTGCTGCCCTCTAAAGGTGTTATAAATACATACACAAAATTGAATACATACACACGTTTTCTAAGCCGCTTCTCCCTCAGAGTTGCTGGGAGGGTGTTGGAGCCTATCCCAGGTCGCCAGTCCATCGGAGGGCAGACAGACAAACATACACAATCACACACACACTCGCACGCAGTGTAGCATGTCCAGTTGGCCTGACTGCATGTCTTTGGACTGTGGGAGGAAACCGGAGAACCCAGAGGAAACCCACGCAGACACGGGGAGAACATGCAAACTCCATGCACAGAGGACCCTGGCCACCCAGCCAGGGAATCGAACCCAGGCCCCCCTTGCTGTGAGGCAACAGTGCTACCCACCACACCACCGTGCCGCCCTGAACGTTGAATAAACAAACATTATTCACCGCTGCTCTCTGAACATGTTATAGCACCATTCAGGAGTTGGAACTTTTACTATTTTTGCAAGACCCATGTTTTACTTGCAGAATAATTGCAAATAAGATGAAAGGAATTACCACAATTCCTCTGTCAAAACTCCGATTCACGGGTCATTTTGACTAGTAAATAGAACAGCTGTATTTGTGCTGTAGAAACGGTAACCCCTGGTTCCTATCACAACCATTTAGTAAGGAAAATCATAAAGGTGCTCCCATCAGTCCAGTCTCAATGACTTTGTTTATATCTTACCAATTGAAGTACGTATTTCTGTAAAAGTCATGTCATTCACCTTTAACGTATGATTGTGATTGGTAGCAACATGGGAAAATAATTGAGATCAGGTGATTATGTAATTGTGACAGGCACAGTCAGGATGGAGGTATACAGCTCGAATCCATACCGTTCCATGCCTTTTTATTTCTTGTCCCTTTCAATTTCCTTTTCATGATTTTCTTTACTTCTCTTTGGTGGTGGTTACCCTCTACCCTTCATGCCTCTCCTGCTACCCTTATCTCTCTCTTCAGCTCCATCACTCGGCTTGTTTACGCCCCTCTTCCTGCATAAAGTCTCCTCGTCTCCATCCATAAAGCCTGATCTCCATTCAGCACCATTCTCTTGCTTCTGTGCTTCTTCTTGCCATAAGAGCCATCTCCAGCAGCCTTGAGTGATAAGCGCTGCATTGTCAGGAGCTCTGTGCTTTTTTTTTTTTTCCTAATTAACCCTCAGGGCAGTCGGAGAGACGGAACAGCCAGCTAAGCACAGCTAAACTAATGGAAAGCTCCGATATTGTGAGCGAAAACGGAGATTGGGAAAGCAGCCACTTTCTTGCTCATTCACTGTTTTTCATCTTGTCAGAGACTGATCAGTACCCATTTAGCAAACTGGCTGCAGAGGTTTTTTTTTCTTTTTCTTTTTCCTCCCCTTTGCAAACAAGATGGGACAGATTTAGTGTTTTCTGTCCTTCCCGACATTCTACACACTTAGTGAAGCTAAGTGACTGTCGCTAGCATATGTAGCTTCGTACACAGCCAGGCAGCTTGTTATGTGAAGTGAGATGTATTCCCTTCTCATGTTTTTCTTTGAAAGATTTTGCTAATTATATTTCTGTAGTAAATCTATGATCGCTTTGCATGCGTATGGCTGTTTCTAAGAAGGTGTGATCAGTCTCAGCAGAGAATTATTCAGATTTCGCATGTTTGATTCATATTTAATGTGGACATGGTAATGCATCAGCATGCACTAATTTTACATAGCTCTGTCTTCAAAGCAAAATCGCTGAACTTGATCAATTATTTCTATTGTTTTCCATAGTTATGCTGAACCCTTGCGTGGTGTCGATGTGTTTGTTGTTCAGTTGTCTGGTGAACCCCCACATTACTTATTAATTTTTTGAATCAATACAGCCATAAATATTTATATACAAATACCAGATGTTTAAAATATCTCAAGTGGCCAGCGTTGAGTTCTCCTTTAGCAACTGTAGCCAGTCAGCAGCCTGTCCATGTTGTCCGCCCTCAGACACACACACACACACACTAACAGCAGGAGAACAGAGTGAAGGGACACAGCACCTCCACACTTTTATTCCCTGCGGGTTCACCCCAACACCACATGTGTAATATAAATGTGGAGGGGCTGAACAGTGTGAAGTCATTGAAAATAGGTTCTTTTATATGCTCTTCACAGAAAATGAGCAAAGGGCAAGGAATCTGAGGTAATAATAATATATCATTTTTTTTCTTTTGGTAAACATTTAAAATGGGCCCCACAGACCTGAACACCACACAAGGGTTACTTATAATAAAGATAAAATGTTAATATTGGCATGGCTACTGGCAGGTGCAGACACTGCAGTATTGATCACTGGCATAGGCCCAGAAGTTTTATAGCAGTGCATTCCAAGCTGGTGCTCTTAAATAAATGTCCCTGAATTCTTGCCCGACACTATTGTGTGTGTATAATGTGCTGAAAAAGATATAGCACCATGTGGCTGTATGTTTATTAAACACTGCAGTATCCTCTATAGTTATTAAATCTGGACCTTCCTGTTCCTGCTAGGATCCATGGGTCTGTAGACTGTCTGTCAGAACTGACCTCCTCCCGGCACAGTCACTCCTTCAGCGGTGAGCTGCTTTTGATAGCCTGTCTACTTTACTTATCAGCGTAATCTTGTGGTTTGAAAGATAATTTACTATGTATGTTCATTCTTCTGTTGTCCAGGAATCCGTCGTAGTCTTAGCACCTCTTCAGCCATTGCCACACAGCGCGAGCCAAATCGGAAGAATCAAGCTAACCGGTAAGAAATAGATGATGGTGTCCACAAACTCTTCATTAAATACACTGAATTGTGAACATAGAGTACTGAAAAAAGTTTTAGGCAGCCAAGAAAAGTGTCTGCATTTATTTATCTCAGCTGTTATTAGTGTTTTTAGAGTAAAACAAGTTATTGATGTGTTATTGATATTTACAATCAGCAGCGCAAATTATTTAATTTAATGAAGGACTGACTAATTAGCCAAGCTAGGGTATTGAATGGGAACTGTAAATACTGAGCTTCCTTGAGGAGCTGTTTGGAAATAAATCATACAACTTTATACTGTTTATTTGTTTGTGTTTATTCTAATAAATGCACATGGCCCAGATAAATGGCATTACGTTTCATTTTCTCTGAAGACTTTTGTATAGCACTGTGTATTATTGCTGTCACAACACAACCTTGTATCTCCATTTTGTCATTTTTACTTTGTTTGTATAATATAAAATCTCCAAGAGATCTTTATATTGTGTTTAAAACTCATGTTCAATGGACCAATAGAAACATCTCACCTTCTCCTGTTAAGTTACCAATTTGGCAAGGTTTTGTTTCACCACAGTGGTAGATTATCATTATCATGTTTGCATGTTCTACAGATTATAGTAGAAAGCGCATCCATTCAGATTCACAGATAAGCCCAGGCCAAAAGTCTGAGACCGCATTAAAAATATCTGTGACTTAAGGAAAAGTTATGACAAGTAAAATGAAGGAAAATGTTCAGGATTTTCCACTATTTCTCAGTTACTACTCAAATGTAAACAAATTAAAGATTTTTGAGGTCTATGTGTGAAAAGATCAGATTTATTTATTTTTTTACTCCTGTCTGTTCCAGTTAAGCTTGTGTTCAGATGACTTTGGACTGGATTTAATTTAATTGATCAGAGGCTTTTCCTTAAATGTATGGAGTCCAGGCCAGCTTTCAATATGTTGTCATGAAAGCACAAAGGGGACAAACAGAATACTGAATAATGAAATTATGAAATATTTCAGTAATTCTACTGTTCACTCAGATTGTTATGCTGATATAATAGGTCATCAAGAACTTTGTATTAAATTATAAAGAAATGCAAAATAGAAACATTTTTTATTTTATTTTCACATTTTCGTCTCAGACTTTTGGACCCCATGATTGACTAATAGACAGTTAAATAGATAGTCATATGCAAAAGTTTTGGAAATTAGTTATATTCCTGTACAGAGAACACACTGTGCAAAAGTTATGTTTGTTTTTTCTTATAATTCATATTTTTGTATATGACTATGTAGGTAGGTAAGTATGTAGGTAGGTAGAATATTTTTATATGTCCCCTAGTTATAATCCAGTCTAATCACACATGTTTAACATTTTATGCAACTGCTCGCTTTGAAAAACTGGCAAACGGAAATGAAACACAAGGTTAAAAGAATAAATGAGCGCCTCTGTTTTTAATCAGGATCCTGCTGTTGTTTTCTTGTTTTGTCCTGCTTGTCATGTGTTTGATTCTGCAGCAGTCAGTCATCTGGCGTGCGTCGGCGCTGGAGCACATTGAGTTCTGGCTGGGGTTCGCTCAGCTCGGCTGGAGCTTCTCCTCGAGGGCCGAGCAGCGTGGGAGGGACCACCAGCTCCTCAGGCTCGGATGGCGCTGTCAGACTGCACCTGGGCATGCAGGTCCTGCTCAGCAGTGCCAATGAGATGGGCACCATCCGCTACCTTGGCACTGCTGACTTTGCCCCTGGCTTGTGGCTAGGCCTGGAGCTGCGCAGTGCAAAGGGGAAGAACGATGGCTCTGTTGGCTCCCGGCGTTACTTCAGCTGCCGGCCTGGCCATGGCGTCCTGGTGAGACCGAGCAGGGTCACCTATCGCGGCATCAACGGAGCCAAGCTTGTGGATGAAAGCAGCTGAGACATTGAGATCCTCCAAAAGAGTGGCTTTGCTCTCTCTGCTCCCATCTGTCTCTGACTAGATCACGGTTTCTTTCTTCTTATAGCAAACAAGTGGCTAGCTGGCACGGATGGACAGCAGCACTAAAGGAGAGACAATGGAAGATACATGTGCCAAAGAGCAAGTTGAAGGACTTTAGAAGCACAATGACGGGGTCATTAGTCTGCACTGGAGTTTGTGTAATGAGGTTTATTTTTTGTTTACCATGGAAGTATGGTGACCCGCTGAAATGAAATTGAACGTCATGTTATTTAGTGAGTGAATGTGAAATTATGTTTTTCTAAGCTGAGGGATTGGGGTTTCATTTTGGTTTAGGTTCTGATACTTTGTCAAATAGCAGTAGCAATTTCTAAGCACTTTAAGAAAATTGATGCGGTTTCAGACAATGACTTTTGTTAAACAGAACTGGCTTTTTACTTTGGCTTTTAGGTCTGACTCTTAAACAGAATCAGTGCAGAAAGTTCCTAAAGATTTCTGAAGATGATGCACATTGATATTGTACAGCTTCTTTATCTGCTTTATGATAGTGCGTAGCACTTTTAGATTAAAAATATTTTCTTTCATTTTGCTGAGAGTGTGGGCAAAACATCATTACATATAATAGCACTTTAATACTGTTACAGTTCAAGCCCCTCACATTTTGTCTGAATCTAAATTTAGCTTCATAGTTTTACAGCAGAACAGTAATGACTATAGCCTCTTTAGGGTTTCGGCTCTGGCCTTGTTCATTTCTTTGTAGTGAAAATCTCAATAGAACATCTCTATAGAAAGAGTGAGACTAATAGAGCCATTCTATCAAAGCCGGTTACCATGTCGGAACTATTTAACTCATTAGCTCATTTACTCGTCTACTTCCCATCTGAAAGGTGGTGTGGCAAGAAAGAGGACTGCATGAGAAGAAGAAAAAAGTCTAACATTTGTAGGTGCCCATGTTTGAAAAGTGATGTGCTGCCTGTCTACTAGCGGGAACTCTGTGTTTTGAAAAGAGATGTTAAATAGCTCCGTTTAATTGAAAATGCCCAGTTTCATTGCTACAGATATAAATATTGATAATAATAATAATCTATTTTCCTGAAACTGCATGCATTATTATATCATAATTTATGTACAAGAAGTGTCATATAATTATATTTGGAATTTAGTGAATAGTTTTCATTTCCTGTCTGAAGGAAAATCCAGGTTATTATCTCAGCAGGTAAAAGTTAGAAACCTGTTGGCAGCAAGAAAGAAGAAAAAAAAAGTTTTCTACCCAACAAAAAGTATTTTTCGCCAGTTGCGTGTTGCTATCCTATCGTATGTTTGCACTAAACACGTCAAATTACTTGAATGATTTTAGAAATATTTTGTGGTCAGTGAGAAATCAGCAAACTCACCCACGCAATTGACGCACCCATGCTCTGCCCGCAAATGCTTTATTTTGTCATTTTTCTGATGAATATTGTGATTTAAATGGCAATTATTTTTAATACAGTAAGGTCGCAAATGCGTATGTAGTATGCCCAACTGCCAGGTAATTGTGGTTGTGTTGTTATGCACACAGCAGATGGTGGTTGCTTCTGATTTGGTAGAACTAATCTCTAGGCAGTTCACAAACTCTGTGCTATTATGTTAAATTTCTGCACTTAAAACTTGTTGACAACACCTGCATCTGATTGCCTCTGACTGCATGAGCTACAGTTTGAGTAGGATTTCAGTCAGTAGCTGTTGCAAAAGAATGCATTTGTGGCTGAAGCGTAGATGTCAGTTCCAAGTATTAGCATTTGCTGGACTTCCACTGATTTTGCTAAGTTTCTGCATAATTAAAGGGTTAAGATTTAAGCAAAAGTATTCTGAGAAGTTCGATGTGAAATGTTCTTCCTGAGCCAGAGCTGTTGGTGATAGGAATCAGACATCTGAAGAGATCAGTGCCTCTAATAGCGACATCACATTGTTATTACATAAGAGAATAACAAATATGATAGACATGGTGTTAATTTTGAAATAAGGTTATAGTACTTTACAATTTTTCCTTAAGTAATCGTTTATATATTTCCTACTGTAATCAGCATTCTCAACATTACATATAATAAATCAGCAGATGTGTAGAGTCACTGGTCATTTTGGACAGTACTGGCTTAAAGCTGTATTGAGAGATACACTCCAAAAACCCTTGCATGATTAAAGGGTTCTTTGCATCATGAAAGGGTTATAAAGGGTCATAAAGGGCACCAAAAAGGGTTCTTTTGTTGTTAGCACCCTTTTTGGTGCTATTTATTTGGTGCTTTTATTATTATTTTTTTATTTTTTTTTATTTTTAAAGGTTCTGTATAGCACATTCATGCACATTTCCATCAACACGAAGAGCCCTTTCATGATGAACAGAACCTTTTAATCATGCAAAGCATTCTTTTGAGTGTTCGTAGTGCTATATAGAACCATTTTCTTTACAAAAGAACCCCTGAAGCACCTTTTTTTTTTTTTTTTTTTTGGTGTTGGTAAAGGGCTACATTTGCTTTGTAGATGTAGTGACCGCTGGTTTCTAGCATCACCTGTGATGAGAAATCTTAGTGGCTACATTTTCTTTTACAATTTCTTAAATCTCAACAGTTATGCAGAAATTCGGGCATATCGGTGGACGTCCCCTTACACTTACCACTAAAGTGATCCCAGTGTTCCCAGCCACTGTCCTTTAAGAGATGAGAGGTTTACCATATCAGCCTGCTGAATCCTGTAACAGGCCTGTGATTATGTAGCTCTGTCACTTGCTTTCCTGCCATTAGTATTTACAGCCAATCAGACTTCACTGAACTCCAATGTGAAATGGGATGAAAAAGGGTTTCTGCTGCCTGGGATTGAAACCAGAGACTAAACTAAGCCCAAACAGAGACGGAAGAGGTCTTTCCCTTCAGGGCTGATGGTGTTCTGTATTCTGTAGTGTGGATGATTCGTTGTGTTCAGCTGAGTGTTTCATGTATAGTTTGTCTGGGTTTATATGAGCGACTTAGTTACAGAACGGAGCTCTATGGTTAATTTACATGTAGTGAACAAAAGGGTTCTTGTCAAATATCCAACTGATAAATATTCTAATAAAAAAAAAAAAGATTTCAAATTCAATTCAATTGCATGTCTTAATTCCAGCATATAACGCATCAGTGCCTGCGTGTATTAAGTTGTACAAATATTTAAAGCAATAAGTACGGATTTCTGGGCTCCATCCCTTTGAGTGTAGCTTAAAGACTAAGCTGGTTAACTTGGCGTGTGCAGGGCGTATGTTGTTGCTGTCAAAACATTTCCTGCTTTGGTAGTTTAGAACGTTCATTATTTCATAACTCATTACTTTCTATGCTCATCTGTTCAAAAAGTAGATATATAGGTAGATAATATTATGATTAGTGTGTATATATATATATATATATATATATATATATATATATATAATTATGAATAGAGTTGAAGATTCTAAAATGACTGAGAAAGCTGTCTAATAAAAACAAAACAAAATTCATATTTTAAAAGTGGAGATCAAATCTCAACACAACAACAAATTTACAAAAATGAACAGGATTTATAAATTCAAAAACTTACTGAAAATGATGCCTCGAAATATTTTAGCAATATAAAAAAAATACCTTTTGGTGACTGGATTATAATATTTAAATGCATACTGTGTACAATATTACTGTATCTACAAAGCGATTCTGAAGTTTTGAGCGGTAGTGTAGTGTCAGATGTTTTAGGAAGTATCTGGATTAGTTAAACCTTTATAATGTTTAATGTTTTGGAGCAAAACCAGTTATTAAATAGTGCTTTATTAGAGTTATTATTCTCTTTTTAGATCTCATTTTTGAAATTCAACTTACAGAGGATGAAAAGATACATGATACAGTTACAACATCTTTACAAGTGGTATCACTTCTGTACGGAAATCGACAAAGAAAATAAAAACCTATCTTCGTTATGCAACAGGGCTTTTCTCTTCACAGTAATCTGCTTAGCTCCTGCTTAGAGTAGTTTCTGCTGTGGCACCAAGTCTTCACCGCTTTGTCTTTCGGATGGCACATAAAACCTGGCTTATGACTCCGGGTGATTAAAAAGTCCCAAGACATTTCTTGCAAATCAGCAGCGCAGCATCCTCGCCAAATTCCTTACTCTGACTCATCAATCACAGCCTCCGAAAAGATCCCCAACTCAGACGGGCACAAATGCTCTCCCTCGCCATCTTGCTACCACGTTGGAGGGGCTTTCTTCACGCCAGCCAGACTGGTGCTATGCGTCGGTTGTGAGTCATTACATGTAAAGTGCTTTGAGTAAACGTTGAGTCTAGAAAAGCACTGAACAAATGCACACATTCATTAATATACTCACTCATTCAAGCAGCACTGGTGTAAACAGCCTGCTTTGTAAAATCCTTCAGAATCGTCAGTGTAAAGAGGTTATAAATTCATAAAATAATAGGACTCTTTTCCTTCATATCAAAGCCACTTGTTAACAAAAACTTTTCCCAAGTAAACCCAAAAAGAAAAAAGGAAAATATGAAGGCCATTCCTTTGTAAAATCGCTCCGCTAAGGACTGACTCTCTGCTACAAAATACCTTTATAAAACAATGCAAACCTGACACTGTATGTTGAAGCAGCAGATTAAAGGAACAGAATAAGAGTGAATGTGTTTGAGAGATTGGACAGAAGGTCTGTGTAAACAGTAGTATAAGAAATTCTAATTAAATGATGTATGCTCCTGGTAAATATGCTTAAAATGAGCCATTTATTGAAGTAAACTGAAACCAAGAGACCAAAGAGCAATAATTAATTTCTCTGCAAATAGGGCTACGGCTCTTATATACACAAAAGCTTCATCCGGAAGCCACAGGTTAACTGAAAATAGATGGAATGAGAGGGATCAGTTCCTCAATTCCCCTTTGAGTTAAATACACAAATTTACACCTCTTTCACAAGAGTCGCGCACACACACACACACACACACACACACACACACACACACACATACACACACACAAAAAAAAAATCCTGCAGAATTCATACAGCAGTAAAAATCAGTCACAGACATGGCATTTTGCCTGACCAGTCATCCACCCCAACCACCCCCACCCCCCCACCAAAATACCATGGCAACAGATGACTTTACCTTTCAGCCTTTACCTTTACGCTTAAAACACCAGTCCGTTTGTAAAACACAAGCCATTAGCGATTCATTTAATTCATTAAATTTCAAGTCAGATGAAAACCGCCGTAGTTTAAAAGCCAACCGAGTCCACGAGTGAACAAAATGATGCATAATGAATGGAGCGGTTTGGCTTATGAAGCACACCCATTAATAATTTACACGGCTTCCAAATAATAAATTAACAAATGAATAAATAAACAAGCAGGCAAGCAAACATCAACAAACTCGTAGATTTTTTTTTTCCACCTGTCTCTGAAAAAGAAAAAAAAAAAAAAGCTGAAATCCTGCAGTGCATTTTGCAGGTTATGTTCTCATGAGGGACTCCAGGTGTCATCTTTAAAACTCGTAATGTGTTGCTTCCAGTGTTGCAGTACCTCCTGCAGAATCCCAGAAGAAAATGGAAAGAAACAGTTCTGTTGTACTTCAAGGACACTGACATAATTTTACACTGTTAAACAGGCCCGTTCCGTGGAAGTCAGACTGTTTGGGTGAGAATCTGTCTTGGGTAACACATAAGAATTCACAACACTCTACAAGAAGACTTTTTCCGATGTTGCGCATTCTTTGAATATGTCTTCTTGAAACATTTCATCAGCGTATGCCACCTGTGATGCAACTGTGGACTTTGTCACTAGACATAAGATGTCAAAAGACTTGGAAACGCCCCTGTTTCAGATTGTAATAAAATGTCTAGACTTCTGACCACTCTGAGCAGAGCTGTTCATTACTGGTTAATGAACAACATTTGGACCCTTAAAAGAAACCGACGTTTTTCAGGGTTGATATAAAATATTTCTGAACCCTGAAGATAAAGTGGCACGTTATCCAGTATTCAGAAATGATGCAGAACTTCAGTGGTCACCATGACCTAAAAGGGTCAGAGCAGCTTTTAAGCTTATTTTAAACACATCTCTTTATTTTCAAATCATTCCTTTATTTAACTGCATAATCATTTCCTAATTGAAAAATAACTGCAATCTATAATTGCACCAAGCCTTAATGGCCACATGCACGTTTCTTGTACCAGGCTTTCTTTTTACTTTGTTAAAAGCACATTAATGTCCTGAGGAAAATAAATAAATAAACAAAAATAAACTAAATGAGAGACACTGTCCACATTTGACTAAATGGCCTCAAATATTTAATTTCAATAAATTGACCTTAAGGCCAGGTTTCTAAAGGGAGACTTTTATTTTGACATTTTGGTTAGTCACAAGCACTTCTATTCCACAGTTGTGCAGGCTGAATAAAAGTTTCATAAAGGCACTTAAAAAAGGATTTGCAACACAGAGGAAAGTGTAATAAAATCTTCATATAAAGTGTTGTGAATGCACTTTACACCTCCCTTCATCTGAAGCATTACCCAGCACTGATCGCCTCTGCTGAGGTCATTACGATATTAAAGCAATCAGGGTTCACCCCAGACGTCGTTGAGAGAGAGAGGTGGAGGACATTGCCTTGGCTGAGAAGCATGGCCATGAGCTGAGGTGGAATGGCACAGTGTTTTCTGGAGTGGGCACTGAAGGAGAGAGTGTTAAAGCACTGTGGCGTTGTGCCCTTCCATCTTAGGGAGTCTGGAGTCCTGCACTGTTCCCATGGTGACCAACAGGGGACGGCCATCCTCAGGGCCGCTCGTCCGGGCCATTGAGATGGGTCTTTGCTGGACTGGGATTTGAGGGACAGGCGCAGGAGGTGGTGAGACAGCGATGGTGGCCTGGGGTCCTGACACAGACATTGAGGGCTCAAGAGGCAGGCCTTGTTCCTGGTAGCCATAGCCGATGTTGCCACAGGGGAAGCGGCGCAGTCTGTAGAGCGGGACTGGGGGGAGGGCTGCTGAATCCAGCAACAAGGGTGCGGGGGCTGGTGGGGGAGGAGGGGGTAATAGAGGCCTGCATAGGCCTTGTTGTTGTTGTTGTTGTTGCTGCTGCTGGCGTTGGATCTGCTGCTGGTACTGCTGCTGTTGCTGCTTGTGCTGGTGCTGCAGGCCCAGAGCCTCGGCCACAGTCACAGTCCTGCCCGAGTGCTCCTGACCCTCAGCTGGGAGCCGCTGCTGGACCCCATGGGCCTGCCTCTGGGCCTGGGCCTGGGCTTGGGCCTGGGCTTGGGCCTGGGCTTGGGCCTGGGCCTGGGCCTGGGCTTGGGCTTGCTGCCGCTTCTGCTGCTGCTGGAGGAACCATGAGCCATAGGTAGGGTTCCACAGGTTGGTTGGCTTCCCGTTGCGGTTTTCCTTATCGCTTGGGTGGGCTTGGGTAAAGCCCAGGTTGACGTGGCCTCCGTCCTGGGCTGAGGGGGATGCGGTGGAGCCCTTGCTGCAGGCCGGCTGCCCAGGTCCTGGGGGGGCCTGCGGGTGTGAGTGGGGCTGAGAGGGAGCTCCAGGCTTACCATCAGCCAGGTGGCTGCCCATCAGCAGAGCCTCAGCAGCCCTCTTGGCCTCCTCAGAGCGAGACGAGGGAGCAGAAGCTGCTTCCTCTGGGCCCGGAGGAGCAACCAGCAGAGAGGCTGTGGCAGGATCCTCTGGACGCATGGGCACCCTCTCCTCCTCCTCAGGCACAGGGCCATACTCCACAGGCAGCAGGACGTTCACAACATCCGGATCCTGAGAAATGGAAGAAACATAAATACTGCATTCACAGATGCTATGAGATACAGTATAAATGAATGGTTTGGCCAAATATCTAATGTAATGTAATCTAAAAAATCCTCTTATTCCAAATGTAGATCAGCTAAGACATGTTTGATGTCAAAATTTGCACATTTAATGTTGCACTGGACCTTAAAGTCTAATACAACTAACAACAGTGGAATCTTATAAGCCACCAGGTGAACACTGTATAAACAACACACATAAATCATCACACATTTGCCTCAAACTATATGGAGCTCTAATGTAATCTCAAACAGACAGTGATGGCGATAGGAACCGACTGTCTGAAGTGCTAAAGCTTCTAAAAGCTCCCTTACAGAAAATTCTTAAAATCTTTAAGAATATTTAGCCTGATGTCTGAGACATTGTTCTGCAATAAGGATTTGGCCTACAATGTATTTTTAATCACATTCATGGTGCAGAGGCACATGCAGGACAAATTAATCCGCTAGGAATTATTATCAATATTTTTTTTCAGATGTATTTACCTTTAGTAACAGTACCTATAAGTACTCACAAGATATGAGTAGAATTGCTGGTCATTTTGTAAAGTAAATAACTTGTTATTTACTTTTCTTGTCGACAAAGCCTGGTTCCTATCACCACCACTATAAAGAAATCTGTCAGTAAGTTTCTGCACAAAGAACCATTCCACATCAAACCACCACAGAAATGTAGAAAACTCGGTAGGGTTACGTGTGTGATACTACTTGGTGGTCATAAGCTTCCATTATTTGTTAATTACACTAGCCTTGTGTTAAAAAGAAACACCTGTAAAGAACCTCAGACACCAATCATGTCTTGACTGACTACATTTGGGTGAAACGTGGTCTCTGACTTTTGCACAGTACTTTATGAAATTACAAAAAGAAAAAGCTGCATTGAAGAAATCCCACAAATCCACTACTGCACCTGAAGACAATAGTCAATCCTCTCTAGGATAGTGGAGAAGTTTGGCCTGTCTTCAGGTTGGTGCTGCCAGCTCTGCGTCATTATCCGATATCTGTCTCATACACACACACACACACACACACACACACACACACACACACAGAAAGTTGACTCATTAAAATTTTGTGTTTTGTTTGTTTCCTCATTACTGTTTTTTCCCCACACCAAACAAGGCTGTTTACTGTGTGGGTGATTGCCTTTGGATAGCTGAGAGCAAAGCTAGACTGAAAGGCAACCAACTGAGATTTGATTTAATCAAGCCTGTTTTTACACTAATTGCAATTTTCATTTCGGCTGCACACCTCAGTGATGTTTTCACGTAATGTTTACAACCTATTGTGCCCGTTGCTCCACAGAATGAAGGTGTCATCAGAGGTTTGATTAGTTTCGGTAGGGAAAATAAACAGAGAAATCAGGCACTTCTCTGCTTTGATATAAATACAAGACTCTGTGGTCTTGCCCTATATTGGATGAGGCTTTGCATTATTAATACTGAATCAATGGCCCAGCTGATAAAGTTTGTTCTATACACAAGTGAGAAGAGACAACAAAAGTGGAAGGGAATGGTCAGTGATCACTGACCAAAAAAAAAAAAGGGGGAAAGAAACACAACAATTAGACACTGCTGTGCATGCTGTTTGTGTGGTCATGCAGAAGGCCTGTGTTTGTGTCCTGTAGTTAACTAGACTGAACAGGATCTGTGTGCAGTTAGTGCATTATTTAACACGTAGTTCTGTGTAAACAGCAGATTGAAAATGAACAAATTGTGCATAATTTATAATCAGTAATCACATCCTTTCTGAACAGATGTGTTAAAAATACTGTTTTCTGATCTAGCCAGCACATCTGTTTGGAAAGTGAATGATTAATGAATATAACACATTTCTGTGTCCAGTTAAAGATGCGTTTTGTGTTATAAGGAACACAGATTAGGTTAAAAACAATATGACACAGAGGTGCACAAACATCCTTTCTGACAGTGTGTCAGTGTAAATCAGTGCACAGAGCAGAGTGTAGGTCATTTATTCTGTGTATGTACTGTATCCTAAACAGTAGTGGGTGTTTCAGGCAATGCTGATGATACAGCCACTCACACTGGACCAGGGCAGTTCTTTGGAGGGTCCATCCTGCCTCCATTAGTGACAAACTCAAGAACCTCCTGATTACTGCGGCTAGGGTAGGGCATATAACCCAGAGAGAAAATCTCCCATAGCAACACGCCAAAAGACCTAAATCACAGGATGAGAGGAAGGAAGAGAGAGAGAGAGGCAGAGAGGGAAGAGGGGGACAGAGAGAGAGAGAGAGAGAGAGAGATCAGAAGAGCATTTTATATATACATATATATATATATATATATATATATATATATATAAATATCAGTAAAAATGTCATTAACAAAAGACAGAGATGCCGATACACTGAAAAGCAGACAGACAGAAAAACAGAAGACATCCATAGGCATTAATGTAAAGTTGCCCTCCCCTTTGCAACTATAACAGCTTCCAGCTTCCACTCTTCTGGGAAGCTTTCTACACGATTTTGGAGAGTGTCTGTGGGAATTATTTTGCCCATTCATCCAGAAGAGCATTTGTGAGGTCAGATGCTGATGTTAAGCAAGAGGGCCTGGCTCACAATCTCCGTTCTAGTTCATCCCAAAGGTGTTTGATGCGGTTGAAGTCAGGGCTCTGTGGGGGCCAGTCAAGTTCTTCTTTGTTCTGCTTTGTGCACTGGGGCTCAGTCATGCTGGAACAGAAAAGGTTGGTCCCCCAAACTATTCTCACAAAGTAAGAAGCATGGAATTGTCCAAAATGTCTTGGTCTGCTGAAGCATTAAGGTTTCCTTTCACTGGAACTAAGGGGTCTAGTCCAACCTCTGAAAAAAAACCCCATAGCATTATCCCTCCTCCTCCAAACTTTACACTTAGCACAATGCAGTCAAGTAGGTAACGTGCTTCTGGCATTCACCTAACCCAGACTCATCCATCAGACTTCCAGATAGAATGCAGGATTTTTTACTTCACAGAATGCGTTTCCACTGCTCCAGAGTCCAGTAGTTGTGTGCTTTACATCACTCCCCCACTTTTTTTGGCATTATACATTTTTGTCTTAGGCTTGTGTAGTTGTTCGGCCGCGGAAACCCATTTTGTAAAGCTCCTGATGTGCAGTTCTTTTGCTGATGTCTAGAGGCAATTTGGAACTCTCTAGTGAGTGATTCAACAGAGGATAGGCACTGTGCACTTCAGCACACGGCAGTCCCATTTTAAGCTGCTGTTGTTCCTAGATGCTTCTGTTACACAATAATAGCACTCACAGTTTTTTTTTTCTTTTTTTTCTTTTTTTAATTTTTAACTAGTTAAAAGTTAAAAATAGCACTCACAGTTGACAGGGGCAGACCTAGCAGTGACGGTGCCATATTTAAAGTCACTGAGCTCTTCAGTACAACCCCATCTACTGCCAGTGTTGGTCTATCGAGACTGCAAGGCTATGTACTTAAGTTATAATTATATATATATATATATATATATATATAATTAATAAACCTGTTAGCGACGGGTGTGGCTAAAACACCTGAACTCAGTAATTAGGAGGGGAGTACACACACACACACACACACACACACACACACACACACACACACACACACACACATATATATATAAATATATATGTATAAAACATCAACATTTGTGTTAAACCATGTGTTGGTTTGGTATGTAGCTGTGTAGAATGCAGACTACTTTTCTTATGTAAACATTGTATTTCTCACCATGTATCAGTTTTGGATGTAAATATTCCTTCCATAAAGGCTTCTGGAGGCATCCATTTAACTGGCAGCATGGCACGGCCACCTTTCCTATAGTAGCTGGCTCTGTGGAGACACACACACACACACACACCAGGTTAGTCATTCATACAGAGACTGCCATTAGGGATGCCTACAGCAGACAAGCAGAGAAGCACAGTGACTGATTAACTGAGCGTTTAGATCAGAGACAAAGAACTAGAGAGAGAGAGAGAGCAAGAAAGGAAGAAGGCAAAAAGGAGAGAGAGGGAGTGTGACTGTCGTCATGGAAACATGCTTATGTTCATTTCTCATGCAGTAGGCGTATCTGAAAGTATATTCATATTTCGCTACAAGTGTTCCAGCAACTCCGTGAAATCCGAAAACTCTGTGCGTGAGAGAGATTGGCTCCTCAGCCTATGCTCTCATTACAGTGGCTTATCACCCCATCAGAATGTACAAGCAGTACCTGTCTATGTCCTCCATGCTCTGCATAAGCTCTACAGGATCCATATATTAAAGGTAAACGAAAACGCTCAACTCACGTGAGTTACCTTAGCCACAGTATGTCATCCTATTACACCTAGGGATCAGCAATATGAGGATATGTTATCATTATGGCAATATGTTTCTCTGAGAAAATCATGGAGCTTGTTAGTCATTCTACAACACTACTGCCTGGATAATTTAGATGGATAATTTAGACCAATTGTAGAGCGTCTCGGGCGGCACAGTGGCACAGTGGGTAGTGCTTTTGCCTCAGAGCAAGGAGGGTCAGGGTTCGATTCCTGGCCACGTGACCACGTTCCTTTCTGAGTAGAGTCATCCCTGTGTTTGCATGGGTTTCCTCTGGGGGCTCCAATTTCCTCCGTTTCCTCCCACCGTCAAAAGACATGCAGTCAGGCAAATTGGACATGCTAAACTGCCCCTTGGTGTGAGTGAGTGTGTGGATGTGTAAGTGTACATCTGTCTGTCTGTTTGCCCTGTAGTGGACTGGCAACCTGTCCAGAGTGCATCCTTCCTTCCAACCAGTGACCGCTGGGATAGACTCCAGCTCCCTCCGTGACCCAGAAGGATAAGCGGTTTAGAAAATGTGTTTGTGTGTAACGAGAGTCTGTATTGTGCATAGTATCAGGGAGCAGATTGTTTTGTCCTTCAGTACATATTTCAGTACATGTTTCAGTATAGCACTGTTTCAACATCCCACACTTTTCCTGTATAAAGAAATCTGCAAGGATATTTTTCCACACCTCCAAAGTTTCATCTTAAAAATTGGTTGCATTTTCTGCTTCTGATCAAAGTCATCCCAAATATATTCAATGATGTTGAGATTTAGACTCTAATGTGGTGAGTTTATTGTTCAGAGAACATCAGTAGATTTTTTCAAAGATAAAAGCACTGTTTTTCTTTTAGGGACAGTTCTGGTGGTCGTCCAGGGCTTGCGCAGTTGTTAAGAGTCCCATTTTGTCTGCATCTTTTAATCAGTCAGATTTGGAAACTCCTGTTTTTTATGCTTTATTTATGTTTTGGCTTTCCCCTTTCTCATGCCACACTCATTTTAGAGACATGAGAAAGAAGGTTGCAAGGCAGGTGTGTCTGAGCAGCAGCTTGTGTGAACATTAGTGTCTCTTTGAAGAGGAACAGTCTTCCTTCGGGAGCAGCTTTTTTTGGTAGGACGCAGCTGTAGAAGGTGCACAAACGTTAACAGTGAACAAATTAAATACAGAGAGATTTGATGACATGCTTAGTGTTGGAGGCTTCTGTGTAATTTACTGTTTAAAATGTTTCTTGCTTTTTTCTTTTCTTTTTTTTTCTTAAAAAATCTTTAATGGCAGTTTGGAGTGGAAACTAAATAAATGGAAGGGTTTTTAACTTTTGCACAGCGCTGTATTTTGTCATTCCAACTGTTTTGCAAACCTTTTGAAAAATTCAATAGTGTGACATATTGTGTATTGTGAACACGTCGTCCATTGTCCGAATTCAACACAGTGCATAAACACCACAAAGTCCAATTCAGCTCGATTTAATCCTAAGATAACTGTTCTTTATATTCTTTATAATGGGGCCACATTGCATTTCATTTCCACATGCCATTTGCATTTGGGGCCACATTGCATTTATTCTTCATAATGGGGCCACACTGCATTTAGTCCTATGCTGGGACTGACTTTGACAAAATACTACAAACCAGAATGTTACATAGCTACAACAAAGTCACATCTAGTAAAATGCTGCAGAACTGGCCTATGGAAAAAGACAAGACCTATGCAAAAAGAGAGACTTCAGATTGGATAGTGGATTATGGTCTTCCAAAAGCATTCACTATGACAAATATATGTTCAAACGGGATCATAAATCAATCCCTATCCTGATCATACGCATAAATCTAGCAGATGAATTGCTACATACATTGAAGTAATTTAGCATGAAAGTGTCTAAAACATCCTCTGATCTTCTTATCAAGGGAGATGTTTCTCTCGCCCCCCACAACCCAGCCGCAGTGGTGCTCACAGGCCTTCCCCCTTTCAGACAGGATCTTATCTGAGCCTTCCTCCCCTATCGGATCTACTCGAGCTAACTTATCGCAGCTCACCTGGAGAGAGCTGGTGAAGGGACAGCGAGAGAGAGGAAAAGAGAGAGAGAGACACAGAAAGCGCCTGATTGCTACCATGTCCCTCAGCTCCCTACAGGAATAAGCTTGTGGGATGGAAAGGTGTTAAGCCGGGTGTTTATCGGAGAAAGGAAACAGAGAGCTGGAGGGAGGCAGACATATTGCTTTGTGTCTCTCAAACAAAGACATTTGCACTCCTGACAAAATCTGGCCACTGCCAGCCTTATCATGTCCTTCTGATGCATGAGCTGCTGTGTGGCTCTTTGAGATACCGGCAGCCAGAACCGACTCAGAGAGATCACGCTACACCAACTTTACATATATATGTTCTTCCTGTAATCCTGCACACGGGAGAGGAATACGTCTTGGTACAGGACAAAATGCAAGACAAATGCTGTGGCTTTTTGAAGTGAGAAATAGAAGGTATCAAACAAAGCCTGGAAAAAGCTCTCGGGTAACTTCTACTGTATCTTTGAAGGCAATTTTTTCTTTCCTTCGTAGTAGTGCTGCATGAATCTGGGCAAAATACTAGTACTGCAACATTGCTACATGTTGTGAATGTGATATGCCTTGCAAGGTATTGACTCAAAGTGATCAATACTGTTACGTGGTTAACCCTTGCATGTTGTTCAGGTCTGTTTTCAGTGTTTACCTAAAGAAAAAAATTATACAATTTATTATTATTTCAACCTCAGATTCCTTGGCTTTTGATCATTTTCTGTGAAGAACATAAAAAAAACATCTTCACTCTGTTCTCCTCCTACATGGCCTGCTGTTTGTGTGTGTGTGTGTGTGTGTGTGTGTGAGGGTGGACAACACGGACAGGTTGCTGACTGACTGATAAAGCAGAACCCTACACTGGAGACTTGTGATATTTTAAACATCTGGTATTTTTATGGCTTATTGTTATGTCTGTATTGATGAAAAAGAAAAAAGAAAACAAGAATGTGGTGGGTCCACCAGACCACTGAGTAACAAAAACATCAACACTACACAAAGCTAGCTCACTAGCAGCCCAACACATTTACAACATTTAACACAGAAAGAAATAATAATTAATAGTACAAAAAATAATAATTAACACTGGGGACCCCTGAGGACTACCCTTTGAAAACAAAGGCCTGAAAGAACCTTAGGGGTTCTCAGGAATCCATGATATGCAGCCAGGGGTCCCCAATGTTATCTATTTAAAGATCGCTGCCATATATATATATATAAAATCACTATGCTTGAAAACATGTAATATGTATCAAATTTGGTAACACTTTACATTAATGGTCACCAATTAACCATTAATTATATAATAATCAACTATTAATTTCCCATTATTTAGCTATTAGTTAACTCTTCATTAAGCAGTAGCTGTTACTTAGTAACTTATGAAGCACTTAGCAATTAGTAATGGAGTACATTGTTAGTTGATGAGTTAGTTTGTTGTTAGTTTATGGCCTGCTTGCTCATTATCTGTGTACTAACTGCTGCTTATTACATTGTCAATGAACTAATAAATATTTTTATTCATATAAAGAAGTAACATGATAACTGGCACATATGTGTTAGTCCTGTTAATTTATCTGTTAATTAACTTTCCATCACCTCCGTATATTCAGTTCCTTCACTCCCTTTACTTCACTCACATTGGCTTTAGTTCATTAAACATGCAAGATGAGTGCACACAAATTCACAGATGGTTTGTTGATGGTTGTATCACTTTCATCTTCAGCATATCTGCCAAACTAACTCATATCTGGTAGAAGTGGAGGTAAATTTGGGCATAAATGCTGGATATGTGGCTAAACAACCAAAACTATTATCAACATAATCTGTAATTGCAAAAATAAGAACAATAGAAAATATCAGTAATACTAATTTGTGTGCATGACAGTCCAGTACAAAAGTGGATGTACTTTACATGCACATTGATATAAACAAATGCTGCAACTATTTCATGTTCAATTTAAAGACACATTAAGACGCTTCTTAAATTCCTCTTACTTAACCCTTTCCATTAACCATATTATGAACTAATGTTTAAGACGCGTCTACTTACTGATACATTAATTGCTCTTTACTTGTTTTTGTGTCCCCTCAAGTAAATTGGAAAACACATGTACATTCTCAATTGACATGTATTCTGAATGATTTTACTTAATAAACCAAACAGAAATCAGGAACCATTCAGCTTCTTTAATAGAAATAAAAGTGAAATGTTTCTGTTTCTTTGATTCAGTGTTTCTTTGTAACTTTCCAAAACACAAATATAAAACACATACACATTTGCACCTTCAAAAACACTAACACAACACTTTATCTCCCTTTTAAACACAAAAATAAGTCAAATTATCATATAGAAGCTTACAACAATTCCAACAGGAGAAATATTAAATTTATTGACTAGATTTAAAATCATTTTACTTGACAAGACAAGACCATTTTTGTAGTGTGGTAGGGCTGGGCGATAAAAAGATAATGAGAATTATTGCTATATAACTTTTCCTCAATAGAACGTTAAGACAGGTTCGATAGATTTTCGAAATACTACACCATTCTCACACATCTACTTTCTAGTGAAAGCCCTGGTGGTGTTTTCTACTGCAAGGAAAGTGACACTACTGTGCTGTCACCAAGAGAGGGCGCACTGAGTTTTTCAACATGATTAGAGAAGGAGGAGCGACTGAGGAAACTGTGAGGCACTGGAAAGCGGGGGAACGCTATCTTTCCAGGCTAGCTGTTTTTAGCAGCTGGCTAACTTGAAGCAGAAACTTTCTCCCATTATACCCTGACAGATTTGTGCATTGTTCCACTGATTGGTGAGTGTTTGTCATATTCCAACCATAAAGGATAGTTTAAAACAGCAATTAACCACCCAGGAGCAAAAATCAGCCTACAAACTCGAAAGAAATAACGATTTGACATTTATCGCAATATGTATATAGATATCAAACAATATGAATTAGGTTCATCATGACAACTTTTCTGGCCATATCACCCAGCTCTACACTGTGGTAATGGTTAAAACAAGATATTAGTGTACATACTAAATCATCTTTATCTAACTAGATAGCATTTACAGACAAATAGCCAATTTACAACATCAACATATTTGCATAATATTTGAATCTGAATAGTTAAGAGTGAGGGGCTTCACTCTTTTTTTTCCCTCTGGAAGGGGTCCTTATAAGGGGGCTGATAAAATTTAAGAAACCCTCTTTTAGGGAACCTAAAATGGTTCTAAGCTATCATTCATGAAAACCCTTTTTGGGACTTTTTTTTAATAGTGTCTGGAAATCAGGCGTCTCTACAGGTATTTTGGGTAGACTCATGCCTCATGTCAAATTTTGCAAAAGGCCTTCTCATTCAGATTTTTATTTATTTCTTTTTTTACCAAAGATCAAAGCCCCTTCTCAGTCTCCAATGGCAGTTCTAGATTGAATGTGCATGTCAGCTAAACATTCTCTACCAGGCTGAGTGTGAGTGAATAAGAGAGCAAATAAGCCAGACACCGCTGGGTAATCTGTGTGCATTGGTTTGTGAGGGAGATTTTTAGGTAAACAGAACAAGAGAGAGCAAAACACACAGAGAGTTTAAGCGAATGTCTCAGGGTTAATCATATATATTAAACCAATACCTCACATCCACCCAAATTCCCCGAGACAATCTCGTTTGAAGCCAATGGTCACAGTGAGTCTCTAAAGTCCAGAAGACATTTGGGATTGAAACTTTAAAACCAATTCGTGAATAAGCACTCCCCTTCTCCCTTCTCTCTTACAGCTCTGAACTCGGAGCTCAGCAGGGACATCCGGAAATCTACATCAGCAATTAGAGCTCTTTATGGCGGCTGTCCCGAGGGACCACTGTAACTCCAGCACCGCTCCCTCGGTTTGCTGTTGCCTAATAATCCCTTCTTTTCACCACCTAAGTGAGACATTGTCAGACACCCACTGATGCTGCTAAAGAAGCTGTCAGCTTTGTAAAACATCTACTCTCACAGGTCCTGCCTGTTTGATCACAACATGTGCTTTTAAACATTTTACCTCCCGCTTCGTTCTGGGAGTTTTAACCAAAGAGGCATCCAATGACCAAAAAAAAAAAGTTGAAGAAATGAAGCTATTGTGTTTTCTCTACATGTTTGGAATACTGCTATCAGGGGTTTAGAAACCCTCTGAAGTGTGCCAAGCTCATGTGCCCACCTATCAAGCTAATCCTAATGAATACAGAGGGGTTGAAATGAATTTGAACCTGTAGAATTTGGCAAAAACATGAGCCACCGCCCCCTCTCTTTATACCTCAAATTTAGTAAAACTACATTTGAAGGCTATCTGCATAGGGAGTTCATAATACTTGCTTAAGCATTGAATAGCATATTGAGCAAGGAATCATTGTTTATGAACAGCTTAAGTCAGTATTGGCATGATGGTGGAGTTTTTGTGAAGTAAATTACATTGTGTTGATATAAAGAGCTCTAAGCTAAAGTGACAGGCATTTGTTTTATTTATAAAAAACTGTCATGAAGCACCGTTCTCAAGAAATTGAATTTATAAGGCAGACACTTGACTTTGCGTGAAGAATACCCTTTATCAGTTGTATGGAGGACTCTTATGACCTCATTATTATCACCAAACTGATCATTTTCTTTGTCATTTTTCATGCATCACTTTAGTTTCAGGACATCTTTCAAAACACTAGAAAGGATGGTTCTTCAAGGGTTCTTCGGTAAAGACAGCAGTTCTATATAAAACCATAAACACACAAAAAACATTTGCATGCTTAAAGGGTTCTCTGCATTATGAAATGGTTCTAGACATGTGTTATATATGGGTCTCAATAGAACCTTATTGCAAATTATTCTGCATAGCACTAAAAAATCTCTTTATTTGTGACAAACTTGACATCGTGACAATAGCAGAACCCTTTTTGGTACCATATAGTCCTCTTTTTTTAATCATGCGTCACTTTGGTTTCAGGGCATCTTTCATGGTCTTCAAGGGCTCTTCAGTAAAGACCATATAGAACCATAGAACCATAAACACACAAAGAACCATTTGCATGCTTAAAGTGTTCTTCGCATCGTGAAATGGCTCTTCAGATGTGTTGTATGTGGGTCTAAATAGAACCATCATGCAAAAAGGTTTGTTAAAAACCTGGCATCGTGTAAGTGGCAGAACCCTTTTTGGTGTTATTTAAAACTCAACTCTTAAAAGAGTGTTTTTGGTTCTACTTTACAACTTTACATAAAGGTCTCTGCCTTTTAAGTTCTTCATAACAGTCTTTTTTCCCTTTAAAAAAAAAAGTACCCAATTTAGTCGTTTCCAATTCCACCCGCGTTAGGACTCCCCCAATTAATGCTATCAACGCTAGGAGGGTGAAGGCTAACAAAGGCTTCCTCTGAGATCTGTGAAGCACCACCGCATCTTTTAGAACTGCTCATGCAAAGTCATTTGACAGCTGAAGTGATGGATGGAGAAGGGGGGGGGCAACAAACCACCCAGAGAGAGTGAGGCCAATTGTGCTCTCTAGAACTCCCCACCACAGACGGCTGTAGCATCACCAGGGATTGATCTTGCAATCTCCTGATGATAGGCCCAACGCTTAGACAGTTGCACCCCTCAGGAGCCTTCATAACAGTTATGCCATGTTGCTGATACTGATATAAGCTGTACACAAATACTGTTCATTTAAATTGAAATGATTTGAACTGCATTTAAATGGCCTCTTAAATGCTTATGTGCGTGTCATGAAGTTCCTATGTAAGTAGCCTTCAGATGAAACTCTTTGTTCTCACTATTGATTGCAGTTTCACTTTATTCCTTAATTATTTGTTACACTTATAAAAACTTATTTTATGTGAATATTTATTTTAGTTATTTATTTATTAATGTTGCTTTATCAGCACATACAAATCATTTGGAATGTGTGACCTGAGAGCTGATTTCAGTCTGCTGGCTACTACTGATTAGTAATTTACTGCACTTGTGAGTTCTTTAACACTTCATTCTATACAGCACGACTACACACTCTACAAAATCTCAGTGCAATAAAAAATTTTTTAAAAATGCTACTTCCAGGAGAATTATTAGTTGCATGGGGCATTTAGAGGCTGGCAGATCTTCCTGAGCATCCATCTGATTTAAAGGGCAAGTCCACCAGTTATTTATTTATATATTTATTTTTTGTTTCTTTTAGAGGCATTAAACTCTTCAGATGTCTGGTTCCTATCACCAAAGCTGTGATTAAAATGTGCGGTTAAAATGTAAGACTTACACAACTATACGTGTGTAAGGACTTCATGCATTTTAAAATGAACTTCATTATCTGAAGATTGTATTTCATTGTTTTATAACTATGTTTGGCTAGAGTGAAATTTGAAAGCAGCGTTATTTTTACATGCTGGGTGCATATTAACTGAACCAGAGAGAGAGAGAGAGAGAGAGAGAGAGCGAGAGAGAGAGAGAGATAGAGAGAGAGAGAGAGAGAGAGGAAAAGCACATCTCATGTAAATAACAGACTGAATGAGGATTTCAATCTACATTTTTTCCCTTTAAAATCATCTGTAAACTGGTGGGTTGATGAATGCAAGAAGCTTTAGTGAGTATTTGCCTCCATTGTTTTTGGGGTTTCTGGTAATAAATGATCCAGAAATAAAAAAATAATTAAATAAAATAAATAAAAATAGTAATAATAAAACCCAGACCGTGAAATAATCAGATGTGGAAGGCTGCTTATCACCTACTGCCCTTGGGTCAGTTCAGCACCATGTAGCTGCAGGTTCTCATCACAATGCAGCAACAAATCTGATGGGAACAAACTCATTTTGCAGGCCAAAAGTAGCAGCCATCAAAAGTGTTGCTGCAATATTTATGTACCAATAAGAAAGGCTACTGACTGTATAATGTACTCTGTTGTTTTGAGTAAATTCAATGCTGAAATATCAGTGAACTTGTAAGATCATGTTGTTAGAAGAGTTATAAGTGGGGTTTACACTGTAACTGTTGCCTTACCTCTTTCAGTTTGAGTAAATGAGCATTCTATGTAGCACAGACCCATGGGAAGTTATGCATGTTATAAAATTACTGAGTCAGATTTCCCAGACAATCTTCAACATTTTCCCTTCAATAGAGAATCTCCATTCAGAATGCTTCGTAGTGCAGGACTAGGTTGTAATTCCTATGTGGGAAAATGCTATAATTTTATTTTGACTACAGTTTGGGATTAATGAAACAATACTGGTGACATTTTACTTGAACTATGCTACATAACGCCGACATAACACTGCCATAAACATGTCATGGCAGACGTTGCATGTCCTTATCACCTGGCATAACAGATTTTGTTCAGTAATAAAACATGGTCATGTAACCATAACAGGTTATTTGCCCTGACAGATGCCATCATGTTTGATGTCATGTTGGCTAACTACACTGTTAGAATAAAGGTACAGTGCAGTTATATTTTTCGTTCATCAAGGTACAAACAATGTAAATGTTCCCTCAAAAGCACAACAGTGTTTTTAAGGTCCAACTGTGTACCTTAAATAAAGTGGAAAGTACATATTTGTACCTTTTTGTAACCTAAAGTTTTAAAACAGAACAATAAAATATATATAATTAATATAATTTAAAATATTTAAAAGCTTGGAGATGAGACAGGGTGTGTGGAGTCAATACAACTTGGAAAACATAATTCCAATGGATTATGGTACAATTATGTTCCCTGACTAAAGGTATGGAGATGTACTCTTGAAGGTACCACTCCAGTGACAAGAGGGTTACTGCCCCAGAGACAGTTTCAGACCTTTATTTCTGAGAGTGTAGAACAAACTGAACAAAAACTCCATGTCCAGTCATTTAACAGTATAATGTTACCATGACTTTTAACTGTCATTACATTTTTGCATAATGTTTGATGCCTGACGGTTAACTAGAGTGCACAGAAATTGACATAAATATGTGACATAAGCTGCCATGGCAGCAAATCAAAGATTGCAACATTACTGGTAATGATGGCATGAAACAGTTATATTACTGGACATAATCTGTCATAACAACCCATGGCAGCATATGACATTCACAATATGCTATGGCATGGTTATATCAATGTTCTGCAGCAGGGTTTAAGTGAAGCACTATCAAAAAATCCTTGTTCTTACAGCTGGTGAGAGAAAAAAGTGATTTACAATTGGTAGTTAGAATGTGTGACTCACTCCTGGCCACAATATCTAGGGACAAGGCCCTCCTGGAGAACAACTTGTTCTCTTGCTTTTTTTTAAAGTTGGAACAAGATAATATTGCTTGTAGCATAACCCTGTTTATATGAGGTCACTGAGAAACAAAAACCTTTTTAAGTTTGAGCAACTGAGTCTTGCATATTGCACAATATCTGTTTGCTAAGGGACATACCTGTAGATGTCTCTGGCCATGCCAAAGTCTCCGATTTTGGCCACTCTTCCTGGACCTTTACAGGTGAGCAGGCAGTTCCTGGCTGCAATATCCCTGTGATGGGACAGTGATGTGAGCACTAGGTTGACTGAAGAAATTGTCAACATTGAATGTCTTGTTTTGTGTTCTGCATCATAACGTCTGTACTAAACACAGAAACATGTTCATTTCAAAATACATTTCTACTATCAATTCCAGCAGTTATCGCTTCAAATGAGTCCTGCTGGCACTGAGCTAATTGCACCAGTAAATAAGCATTTAGTGCAGGTGACCTGAATGATGAAATGATGGCAGACACAGGAAATGAACTGTGAGATTTGGGGATTTTCATAAAGGCTGCGGTAATAAAGTCCAATAATGAGAATGTCCAAAACATTACACTGAAGCGATGTGCCATGATTCATTTCTCATAAAGCCTTTCCTGCAGTAAAATAGTTTTGTCACTACAGCATATCCTTTTAATTTAGATACTTGTCTGTACTTGTGTACACTGTAAGATCTGTTAAATATACAATACTGAGGCAAATTAGAAAATGATATGTGAAGCCACCTAATCAAGCCATCTAAGCTGCATGTTGCCATGACTCCACAACTATAGTCTTCTTCTTCAAATACAGCTTTTAAATGGCACGTTCCACTGATAATGCTACTTACAGCAGCAAAGTACATCAGAATTACCTAAGCACACAACTGATATCAGTAATATCAGGAAAAACAGCAATTAGAAGAACTGGTAGTGCCTTCTAGGCCTTCAGAGAAGGCCTGATGATTTCTGGGAACCAAAAGATATCTGTAACTTTTAGTTAATTGTTATTCAGTATAATCATGCTTGCATTTAAACTTACAAGCATTACAGTGTTACACTTGTTTCATTGTTTTGGATGAGAACAAAAGAGATTCTTGAACGGTGAGCAGAAAATTGTCCAGGAATTTTCTCTTTGGTACAGTGTACATTCATGCATCAAGGTACAAACAATGTAAATGTTCCCACAAAGGTTCAACGGCGGTTTTAAAGGTCAAATTGTCTACAAAACTCCTTCTTTATATATCTGAAAAAAGTGATTCATGATTTGTAGCCAGAATGTTCCACTCTTGGCCACAATATCAACAAATAAGTCAGCTTGAATAAGTCCTGGATAACAGCTTGTTCTTTTGCATTTTTTAAGTTGGAACAGGTTAACGTCGTTTGTAGAGCAGCCCTATTTTTATGTGTTCACTGAGAAACAAAGAGTCATTTGTGTTTAAGAGAGAGCACAAAGTAGCTCCAGTCAGCGTCTTGTTTTCTCTACACTGAACAACAGTGAAAGATGGCATGGACTTTGTGCAGGAGCGCTGAAGGAAATCTATGGACAAAGCCTTATATTTGTCTCAGTGCGTCTCCCCATTAGCCAGATTGATGATATGACTGCTTGTTTACCGTAAATGAGCTCTAATTGGACTCGTCTGTCACGGTCACCTGGGTGGGGGGGTGATGTGGAGAAGAAGCAGAATTCCCACCTGAGCTCAGAGGTCAGCGGAAAGACCATCTGCTGGCCATGGACAGACAGTGTATGTATACCTGTGAATGAACTGGTTCTCCTCTAGGTACTGGCAGCCACGAGCTATGTCTCTGGCTATGTTGAGAAGGTCCACCATGGTGAGGCTGGAAGGATGTTCCTGAGAGGAAAAGAAAAGACAGTATGGTTTCTATCATAGAAAACAACACAGAGAGAACTAACAGTCCCTCTATGGCTATGGTTTGACTAACATTGATATACAGCACTGTACAAAAGTCAGAGACCACCCTTCATTTACTGATGAAAACATACAAGTTATTTGTTTTTCAGGGGATAATTCTGAGGGGATAAGATATTCTACTTGCATTCCAAACTGAAGACAAGTTTAAAGTTAAAGTGTTAGATGACCAAAACTGCTCCCCTCAGATGAACAATACTTAAAGCTTTCATCTTTCAGAAAGAGGAGAAAATCAAGTTCCACTCTTGATTCAGATCTAAAAAAAATCCAGTGTTTCTGTCCATCCTTTCACTGTGACACTCAATGGTAAAAGGATGAGTTGCTGTCAAGATGATGTTACTAAGAAAATAGCCAGAGAAAGAAAACTGCAAATCAAACAAAGAAACTCCTGGTGTTTCTAGAACAATGAACCACCCCAGAGTTCTTCCCAAATTCTTCTGTGTAGCTTTCTATTAAAGATATGGTGCCCTGTGTCCTTGCTCCGATGACAGCCGTGAGAGCCAGTGGGGGGGTGAACCTTGAACACTACCGAGGGACGCAGGTGATGGCAGGAGGAGGAGTGAGCCGCCAGAGACCATACAACAACAACAGCCATAAGAAGCCTGAAGGTGGGACACAAGTCCCAAACTCCGCTGGCCCACACACCGGCTCCTGCTGCAGAGCAGGGGCAGCGATGGGAGGCAGAACAAAGCTCTCTTTCTCTCTTGGTTCAGGTGCTCAGTTCAACGCCTTTTAAAAGAACAGAGAATGAACAGATGGGGAGAGAGAGACGAGCAGCAGCGTCAAGAGTCAAGAGCTGGAAAGCTTGAGAGAGAAAAGGACTGAAAAGTCTCGTCTGAAGCCACTGAAAAAGTGACAAGCTTCACTTTGGTTTGGTTTCATTGTTTATTCGGAAAGAAAATAAAATGAAGCGGCTGCTGCAAACGTTACTCCTGCCTCCAGCGTCCTTCCTGAGCCCGGGGTAGCTCATGCTGTGCTACACATGTTTTCTGCTTTTTCTGATGCTGAAAAATGAATAACTTGTAGTTAATGGATGTTTTGAACGAACATTAAATAAATGAAGGATGCTCTCTGACTTGCACTGTAAGCAACTGAGAAGAAGGTACAAGTATGTGCATATTCAGAGGTCTTCTCACCAGTCTGGGTCTTGTCTCCCTAAGGAAGCTCTTGAGGTCTCCTCCAGCCATCAGCTCCAACAGAATAAAGCGAGGCAAGGCCTGTAGACTCACCCCTATACACCGCACAATGTTCTGATGGCTGAATTTACTGTCAAAGAGAAAACATTTGTGAGCAAGAACTTGCTTATGTGCTTATGAGTATGTGTGTGTGTGTGTGTGTGTGTGTGTGTGTGTGTGTGTGTGTGTGTGTGTGTATCTTTGCCAGTGTTGGGATGGTTCGAGTGCAGAGATCCAATGTAAATTACTAATTACTTCTCTCAGTCTATAATGATATTACTGCACTTATTTACTTCTATATTACCCCCTAAAACCCAAACAGACCTGCGCCAGCTAGAAAGTACAAGAAGAACCCTTTCAGTCTTTTATTTAGCAAGAAACAGCCAACAGTAAACATCATCTAAAAGGCTTATCACTATCCCTGCCATTAAAGATTCAAGATTTTACTATAATTATGAACAGCTGACTTTCTAGTCCAGAAAGTAGCCTGTAGAAACAGGCTGTCACATTTATAAAGTCATGCACACAGCTGTCACAGGTAGCACACAAACAAATAAACAGAACATACAAGTAAAGCCATGGATAATTTATTTTCAGGAAATGTAAATTATAAATGTATTATGTGTAAGTAACTCTGCTCTACTAGAAACACGAGCAACAGAAGTAACAAAATTCAAATTAAGCCAGAGTGTAGACTAACATGCTAAACTGCTTTGTTTCAGTAAAAAGCAATAATATTACTGTAACGTATTACCCGCAACACTGGTCTTCATAAATGTTGATTACCTGATTATGAGAGCCTCCATCAGAAAGTCCAGTTCATCCTGCTCAGAGCACACCTCTGGAAGCGTCTGATTAAAGAGAGACACCAACACACTTTAACACAAAATACTGCCACTGACACACTTAATACAGTCTCACACACACCTGCTCATATCGTTTCTGACACTGTATGACATTCAGTTATCTACAAAACTGGATGGACAATTTTTTTTTCCACAGCTAGAAACAGTAGTAGAAGCAGTCACAGCTGACCTTTGGGAACTTATATATCCAATATCCAATATTAAGATAACTGTACGTTACAGAGCGTTCAAAACCACATGTCTATTTAAAATGACTTAACTTTGCATTACATGAGGCAGTTATTTGATTTAGGCATGCATTATGATAAATATTATTATTATTATTATTATTATTATTATTCCTTTCAATGTTCATAATATAAATATATAAAATATAAAAAGTTGCTTCTTAACTTCATAAAATGCATTAGGCAGTTTGCAAATAAAACAAAACTTTTGTAAATATAATATTAATTTATATATATATATATATATATATATATATATATATATATATATATATATATATATATATACACTTTCTTGCCAAAACTTTTGAATGAACATATGAACTTGAATGACATCCCATTCTTAATCCATAGGGTTTTATATGATGTCAGCCCACCCTTTGCAGCTATAGCAGCTTCAACTCTTCTGGGAAGGCTTACCACAAGGTTTAGGAGTATGGTTGTGGGAACTTTTGACCATTCTTCCAGAAGCGCATTTGTGAGGTCAAACACTGATGTTGGACAAGAAGGCCTTGCTCGCAGTCTCCACTCTAATTCATCCCAAATGTGTTCTATCAGGTTGAGGTCAGTCAAGTTCTTCAATACCAAACTCGCTCATCCATGTCTTTATGGACCTTGCTTTGGGCACTGGTGTGCAGTCATATTGGAACAGGGAGGGGCCGTCCCCAAACTGTTCCCACAAAGTTCGGAGCATGAAATAGTCCAAAATTTCTTGGTCTGCTGAAGCATTAAGAGTTCCTTTCACTGAAAGGAAAGGCTGAGCCTAACTCCTGAAAAACAACTCCATAATCCCCCTGGCTGTATAGTAATACCACTGACAGTTGACTATGGAATATTTCACAATTGGACTTGCTGCACAGGTGGCATGCTGTCACGGTACCATGCTGGAATTCACTGAGCTCCTGAGAGCGACCCATTCTTTTATTAATGTTTGTAGAAGCAGTCTGCATGCCTAGGATCACCTGAATTCAATGATTTGGATGAGTGGGGTGTGTGTATATATATATATATATATATATATATATATATATATATATATATATATATATATATATATATATATATATATACATACACACACACACACACACACACACACACACACATATATATATATATATATATATATGGGTCAGGTGTGACAAGGGTCCAGGTGTGAATGGGGAGCAGGGCTGTTAAATTTGGTGCTTTTAGTATAACTCTTTTATACTGGCTGGATATTCAACATGACACCTCATGACAAAGAACTCTCTGAGGATGTGATAAATAGAATTGTTGCTCTCCACAAAGACGGTCTAGGCTATAAGAAGATTGCTAATACCCTGAAACTGAGTTATAGCACAGTGGCCAAGATCATACAGCAGTTTTTCAGGACAAGGTCCACTCAGAACAGGCCTCACCAGGGTTGACCAAAGAAGTTGAGTCCATGTGTTCAGCATCATATCCAGAGGTTGACTTCAAAAAGTAGACGCATGAGTGCTGCCAGCAATGCTGCAGAGGTTGAAGAGGAAGGTCAGTGCTCAGTCCATATGTCGCACAATGAATCAATCCAGTCTGCATGGCCGTCATTCCTGAAGGTAGCCTCTTCTGAAGCTGATGCACAAGAAATCCTGCAAGCAGTTTGCTGAAGACAAGCAGTCCAAGAACATGGATTATTGGGACCATGTCCTGTGGTCTGACGAGGTCAAAATAAACTTATTTGGCTCAGATGGTGTCCAGCATGTGTGGTGCGCCCTGGTGAGGAGTACCAAGACAACTTGCCTAGCATGTCAAGCATGGTGGTGGTAGCGTCATGGTCTGGAGCTGCATGAGTGCTGCTGGTACTGGGGAGCTGTGGTTCATTGAGGGAAACATGAATTCCACCATGTACTGTGACATTCTGAAGCAGTGCATGATCCCCTCCCTTTGGAAACTAAGCCACGTGGTAGTTTTCCAACCCGAAAATGACCCCAAACACAAATCCAAGATGACAACTGCCTTGCGGAAGGGAAAGGTGATGGACTGGCGAAGTATGTCTCCAGACCTAAACCCAATTGAGCACCTGTGGGGCATCCTCAAGCAGAAGGAGGAGGAGCGAAAGGTGTCTAACATCCACCAGCTCTGTGATGTCATCATGAAGGAGTAGAAGAGGATTCCAGTAGCAACCTGTGCAGCTCTGGTGAATTCCAGTGCTAGATAATAATGGTGGTCTCAAGAAATATTGACACATTGAGCACACTTTGGACATGTTCACTGTGAGGTGTACTCACTTGTGTTGCCAGCTATTTAGACATTAATGGCTGTGTGTTATTTTCAGAGGACAGTAAATCTGCACTGCTATACAAGCTGCACACTGACTATTTTAAGTTATATTCAAGTTTCACTTCTATAGTGTCATCCCATGAAAAGATATAATAAAATATTTGCAGAAATGTGATGGGTGCACTCACTTTTGTGAGATACTGTATATATTGTTAGTAACTTATGCAGTTCCATTTAGGAAACCTCTCCTATTGTTTGTTTTTACCCCTCCACTAATCCTTAGCTCTATTTTGCATTTTGGATACAATGTACACTTAAGCGGTTGGTCTCTACAATAATATTTTAGGATTTGCTACATTCCTCGCTAACTAATCTACTAGATACGATGGTTACGAGCTGACGCATCCTTCCCCATCTTGCTTAACCCTCCTATCGTCCTTGGGGTCAATTTGACCCCATTCAATGTTTATCATTCAAAAAATATGCTTCATATTTCATGACGTTTCCTAATTTGATGGGGACAACTGATAAAGCATAAAATTGTCATGATGATATTTTTTCAATGTGCTGAACACACATTGCACGCATTGGTCGTCCTCAGGGGTCAATTTGACCCCAAGCTGTTTTAACTGTTAAAACTTTTCTGTCAGTCTGTGTGACCTAACATGACCACACCTGCAGGTGCAGTTGATACATTTGAGTTTATATATTTCATATATATATATATATATATATATATATGAAATATATTGATATACATCATGAAACGTGGCAGGTGTCAGGTCTGTCCGACCCAAAACCTGTAAGGCCAGCATAACCTGTTCAAAATGCAAAAAATATGTCTGCAAGGAGCGTGCACATACACTCTGTACATCCTGTGTACAGTAGTGCAGAGTAACAGCTTCACTGTGGGTATAAAGAACTGTTTCATGTTTTGACGACTATCATGTTCCCAATGTTTCGCAAAAGGGTGGATTTTCATGTTGTTTTCATGTTGTTTGTCTCTAAAGACTAAAAGTTTACTGTGGGCATAAAAACCTATTCCATGTTTTCACTAGTATCTGACATGTTCTCATTATCCATTTTCTGTCTCACAAATGCCCCCCCCCACATACAAACAAACAAACAAACAAAACTCTATAATTCTGCCACTGCCGGTCCCAAGCCCGGATAACAAAAGAGGAGAGGTGAGCAAGATCTTAAAGTAACTAGACACAAATATATTACAAAAAATAGTAAATAAAAAATATGTAAATAAAAAAATAAGTAAATAAATATGTTTATGAGAGGAAAGGGGGAGTCACCAACATTAATCAACATGGTCATTCTGTGAGTCATGAATGTGCTCTCAACCAGAAAGTTTTTCTGATGGTGGCGCTACAGTAAAGGTCCTATCCATCATCACCAAAACAAGACTTGTGGTCATTAATGTTGAGAAGTAAATTTGTATGAAAAACTCAAGATAAATTAATTCTAATTTACAGGTTTGGCCTGATGGTGGCGCTAGAGGACAGGTCAACTCACTGATTTTCAAGGGTTTATTTATGTATTCAACAAATAAACAAAGTGCCTGTCACACAAACGTGGTCAACAATATTCTGTAAATCATTTTCTGGAGGTAAATATCCCTGGGGTCAGATTGACCCCAAGGACCAAATTTGTTATTATATTTGAGGACGATAGGAGGGTTAACAGCTTTGTTCAAAAGAGCACAACAAAAGAGTAAATAAAGAAACTGTATACAGCGTACTGCAGCTGCTAAAGTGGATGTTTATGAGACTCTTTTGCTAATACACCAACTACTTCTAGTGGCAAATGGCAAAAAAACAGACTTGTTCCATGCACATGCCCATTACCACGGTGATTACTACTAGCAGCCAAAATAAATTCCTACACTAATGTAGGAGCCAGTGGTGGACAGTAACTAAGTAAATGTAATTCGTTACTGTACTTAAGTAGTTTTTTGTGTATCTGTACTTTATGTATTTCCATTTTGGGTGACTTTTTACTTTTTACTCCACTACATTTTGAGAAATTTGTCATTCCTTTTGGTTTTTGTGTGTATAAAAATTGTAACATGTGAAAACAAAAGAACCACAAAGCATCATACCAACCCAGTGCAGCACACGGTTCAACGTAAAAATTTGGGAGCACATACGTCACCTAAATGATGAACTAACCTAACTTTGCATAAATAGACCCAATATAGAAATATGTCCACATATGCAGTCGTGACTGGCACGTTTCTTTTTTTCTGAATTCATACAAAACATTTTCATTTTATAGTAAATTAGTTTGGGATAGTTTATGTTTATGAACAGAGGCCTACAGATCAACACAGTAAAGGAAACTTATTTGTGATCTTGAGTTTAAAGCCAGTTTTTCTTTCAGCTTGTAACTAAGTTACAAAGTAATCTTAAACGGAAACTTTGCTTGTGTGTAAAAGTGATTTCAGAGCCACTCGGTTCTCCCTGATGGAAACTGTTTACCTTCAGTGTTTTGTGCTTACGATCATTTTAATAGACATCAGCGCCACTAATTCATGACGTTCTATTAAAAGACTGGTTAACCAAGAGAGTCGCTGGAGGATTTTCACCTGAAACGAGTTCATGAAGTGAGTCTTGTTACAAAAATGATAACAGGATATTAAAGCCATAATCTTTCATCTTTTTGATACTTAAGTACATTTGAAGGCAAATACTTTTGTACTTTTACTCAAGTGGAGGTCTAGAGTAAGGACTTATACTTTTACTGGAGTAATATTTTACCTTGGGTGTCTCCACTTTAACTCAAGTCCATGATTTGTGTACTTCGTCCACCTCTGGTAGGAGCATACTGAAAGTAGTCCTAGCAGTACAGGTAATGCTGATCTTTGCTTTTTGTTGAGTTTATGAAAGCTGTTTAGACTTTAGATTGTTTCGCAGAAATACTGCTTTAGCTTACCTTGACTGCTACCTGCATGGGACTGGGTTCTCCAGGTATTCCAACAGCCAGACCCTCATAGACCTCTCCAAAAGCACCATGCCCCAAACCCCTACACGACATAAAACACACTGTGTTTGCTTTTGCCATGTGCCTGGATTCTATCTTTTAGTAACACTTGCATGGTGTTCAGACACTCGTATGGACTGAGTCAGTCCACAGCACCCTGAGAGATAACAAGCAGAGTTAGTGATACAGCTGACCTGGTCAGGGAGATGTTGCGGCGGGGAACCTCCTTAAGGTCGTTCACAGATGCCATCTTGCCAGCGAAACAGTAGTTGGGGTTGTAGTCGGTCATTATTGTGGACGCTCGCAGCTTACTCAGCTTGCAGTCCGGACTCTGCAGCTCCAGCTGAATGGACTGAAGCTCAGTGTGCTTGCGCCTGTACACTGGAAGTCACAGAAAAGATAGGATTTAGCATTTAGCAACACATACTTACAGCAGCTTTGCATGCTGAGGTATTAATGATGTTGGTAAAGGCTATAAAGAAACACTTACTCATGTGTTTTCAGACATTTCAGGCATTCAGCCTGTCTACTGCATTCTTTATTGTTCAGTTTTTAACTAAAGGAAAGCTGATTAATAGATATTATTTGAATAGTGGACAGCATTGACACTGGCATAATAGTGTGTGTGGTGCTGCTACATGTGCATCAGGAACAGCAGCATTGCTAGGTTTTTTTTCTAGTAGGAAATCCTCAGAGAAGGACTAATAATTTCTGTGAAATCATAAAAAAGTGTCTATTATATTAATATCTATTAATATAATTATTGTGCTTGCTGTATTTAGTATTGTAAGCATTGCAAGTAATGTAAAATTCTCTAGTTTCACTGTTATGCTTTGGTTGGAAACAAAAGTGTTTAACACCCACAGAAAATGATTAAATCTGGATTTTTTTATTTGTTATGGATGGGACCAAAAAGTCACGTTAGACCTTCTGGAAGTCTGTCCAAATGGTAGCCTGACCATAGGCTTCAGTCAGAGGGGAACTCGGCAGCTTTATGCTATAACTCTGAAGGAGTCACTGTAATAACGGCTATAAAATAAAATATATGTTAATATGTAAGAGCTTCAAACAAAACAGTGTCTTACACAAGCCTGAATCTAGAACTAGGCCTCAACTAAAGGCCTAGATCTAGTAGTCATGGTTCACCACTGGTTTTTCACATACAATAGTGTGGATTGTTAGATTGTCAGTGGTCCACCACCCAAAAATAACCAGCCAAGGGCTAGTGGATGGATTACACAAATTGTTTATGGCAAAAATATACTTGCTACATGGCTACAGTATCTTTCCACGTAACTAGGTAGCTCTAAAAGCAAGGGGCTTCTAACAAAAGGCCAGGGAGCATGTAATATATTCTCAAAGAAACAGAAACTAGACCACATGTGGACATTAACAGATGTGAAAATGAGCAGGCTCAATAAAATATAATCAATAATAAACAGAGATTAGCACACTGCATAAACTACAATACACGCTCCTGCAAACTCCTTGACATGATTGCGTAAACAAACAAGACACATGCATGCGTACACACTCACTCCAATCCACCCACAGCACACACACAGCACACACACAGGAAGCCTAGTGGCCTTGACCCAAGCTGTAAACACATTAGTGTTGACTGTGAAAGTGATTTATTCATAGATCCGTAATGGACGAGGCTTGTCAGGGGACAGTTAACTGGCCATCCATCATCAGTCTGTTTCATTCATCAGTGGGAGACTGCTAGTCTTCCTAGCCTGGACAGCCCTCGTGGATGATGTGATGTGTGGTGTGATGGCTCAATGAGTGTGTGGGAGTGCATGATAAGGCTGTGTGTGAAACATGTGCCAGGAGCTTGTCCACACTAACTCACTCACACACTTATTCACTCTCACACACACACACACACACACACACACACACACACACACACACACACAACCAACAACAGCAAAATGGCTGTTAGTGCAATATGTATAAGCAGACCGCCCTTAGATTATGTCCACAGACACCACAAATTGTAAAACATGGTCCAAGGATGTCATTTGCAAATCAGTTTCATTGTTTGTCTTCACTGTTGATTGTGTGTGTGTGTGTGTGTGATAGCATTCTCTCTATTCTCCCTTTCTTTGAAGATATATTTGTATGCAAAAGTGCAAAACACCCAAAGTCAAATTGCAAGTTTTGTTGATTTTCTAATTGAAGATAAGGGAACCCATCCACCACTATGGTATTTTTCTGCAGGTTTCAGTGCACATGTTCTAATGTATTGTTGAGTTTAACAAATTAAGAAAAAAAATAAAAGATGAATATAAAATGTGCCATAACTCTGAATTAGGCAGAACGTTTCATTGGCGTTCTGGGCAGCACAGTGGCATGGTGGGTAGCACTGTCGCCTTACAGTAAGGAGGGCCTGGGTTCGAGTCCCTGGCCAGGCGACCACGGTCCTCTCTGCGTGGAGTTTGCATGTTGTCCCTGTGTCTGCGTGGGGTTTCCTCCAAAGACATGTAGTCAGGCCAATTGAACATGCTAAACTGGCCCTAGGTGTGAGTATCTGTCTGCCCGGTGATAGACTGGCAACCTGTCTGAGAGGTTGTGTTTTATGTTCCTTTTTTTTTAAATTTCTTTCAGGGATTCTAAACTAGGAGGCCTTATACGATCATCTAATCTTAAAATACAGATTGTCCCAAAAGAATTGACATCATTTTGTAATCTAATAACATAGCCAATTCTCCCTCAAATGATCTCAAATTTTAACAAAATGTGTAAAAACTAACCAAGTTTAATGTTTATTTTTTTTTTGAGGGGGGGGGGGGGTTAAGACTAGGTAAATAAATCTTGTATTGTTCAACATGAAGTGTATTTAATTGCATTTGCCTATGACATGCAGTTACTCAGATATTCATGTCTCAAATGAGGTTTGTTTTGGGACACCCTGTATATGTAGTTTTATGAAGTCATCACAAAACCTAGGAAGATGTGTAAATGACTGTAGTAGAGCATCTTACCATCAGTCTTAAGACTCATTTTCTTAAGTAATTACGTTGTTTTTCAATAAACAGCTTATTTACTTTTACTTGACACAGGTAAGTTATCACTACAGTAAGAATTTCCTCCCCTGATCCACAGTGTCAATGCTACTACTTTTGGCACTTTGCACTGCCATGTTTGTGTCCTCCACTATTCGCTGATGTAGTGGATGTTCTTATGGGCCATCACAAGTTCTTTTTCATTCCTGTGCATTTTAGTATTTGGACTTTTTTTATTTAAGTCAATATCCTTTAGTTCTCTGATGTGCTTCACAAGATTCAAGGTTATCTGGCCTCTGTTTTAAGGTTTAAGCTTGTTCTAAAAGTCTTCCTCCACCAAAATATGTGAGTGTGTCAAGCCTCTTGGAGTCTGCATGAATCATATGCCATTTATGACTCCTTTATTCTTAGCACTCCTCATTTTCGTGAGCAACATGTGCAGGACTGTGCCCTCAGGCTGTTCTGAGCACTGAGGACTGACTGTTACTCACTGATCATGACTCCTGACACGGCCAGCAGCAGGGCTGCAATGAGCGCAGACGTGCCCACGGACAGCGCCAAAGCCAGGCGAGAGAGAGAGGGCTGCGGGAGCTGATGTATCACTGGAAAATCAGATACACACACAAATACATGTTCAGCATCTGCGTTTCAACCAAGAAATCACAGCAGCCTACCTACTGAAAATTAATACAATCAGTCACTGTAACAAATCTGTGCATTGTTAACCCTTTAGAATGTAAAATTATCAATAGTGAACCAGATGTACGGTGTGATTAGATTAGTAGTGGGCGCTACACGAGTTCTTCCAGAATATTCTTCGTCCTGTAAATGTTTTTGTCATAACCTTCATACCAGTATGCCACAAATATGCATACTACATGTTAACATTAGCCTCTTTAGTCAAGTGGCTGAGCTAGGGGTCTTTCAGGCATGTTTCAAATGAAAATATAATAGACCCTCGACCACCCCCTGCTGTCTAGAGCCCACTTTGTTTTCAAGGTAGTTTACATAAAACTAAGAATTAGCCTAAGGTGGACTTCAGAGCTGCGCTTCCCCTCGTACTGCCCAGACAAACCACCTGAATCAGTCAGTTACTTCTGACGAGGGCATGGTCGAGGACTGGCTGGTGCTGATCATTGCAATATTTTCCTAATTCTAGCAGGGTCTGATGGTAAGAGGCACGAGTGTATTGAGTGTACACACAAACGAGGCAAATGACTTGAGAAAAAGATGAAGTTGGCTTCTTATTCAAAATTCCAGCTACACCTTGGTAGAACAGTTCCTTTCAGGAGCATGAACAAAGGGCCAGAATATAACTGCTGTACCATTTAAAGCAGGGGTGGCAAATCGTATTCATAAAGGACCTGTGTGGCTGCAGGTCTTCACTCCAAGCTGGACCACACCTGACTCTACTTTGAGAACAAGATTGGACACCCCTGATTTATGGCGGAAGCTGCGGAAAAAAGCCTACTTTAGCTGTGTAGAAACTACAATGTGGAAAAAAAGGGCTAGGGTAAGAAAGCAATAGGTTTATTCTACATACTGTTCCGTTTTATTGGTTTTGCCTTTCAGGTTTCAATCAATGCTATTGTGTTCATAAGCAGAAGAAAAACATATTAGGTCTAAGATTTTCAGGCACACAGTGTGTTTGGAAAGAAAACCAAAGGCATATAGGGTCCATTAATATTGCTTAGATATGGAAGTACGCTATGATGCTTTTAAGTGCAATTTAACCACTTGTGCAGTCTTTTACCTGTAGAGTTGATGCAGGACACTCCATCAGAGGCCAGAATTTGATCCTCACAATAACACTCTGTTCCCTCCAAAGTCTCATGGCATTCTCCTGACTCACAGTGACTGCAGTTCTGCACTGGGTTAATGATCACTTCACCATCGCCCTCCATGCCTGACACCAACATAACATATAGCACAATACCAGAATGAAAAAGAACTAGCATCAGTCATGGGAACATATAGATCATTCTACTGCATTCAAACTGCGATCCCACAAACAAACAAATAAATAAATAATCTATTTAAATCCACGGCATTAATAAAGATGCTATTAAGCTAAATATATAATAAATCATCACTTATAAGGTACTTTCTATTTAAAGTGCCTGTCCCAAACCCTAGCCTGTAAATTTCCGCTTGTTACAAATAAGTTACATCTTTTTTTTGTTTGTTTTTTTCAGTGTTTAAGACATTTTTCATTTGTTTTGATGTGAAGTTGAAAGATCTATGTTGAGTTTATTTTTCATCTGATCAAAGCTGTGTTTGTTGATCATGTACTGGCTAGGGTTTTTGAGTTCTGCTCAAAATTTGCTAATTGTCACTACTGAAACCGTCACTACTGATGCACTGTGCGATGCAAAGTTTTGGCAGTGCTAGGTTTGTTTTGTTGGCGAGAAATTCAAAGCAAAATGATTTCAGTCTCAAGTCCAAGTCAGTTAAAAATCCAAAATGGGTTCTGAGACATTTTTTCATTTTTTTAAAGAATGGACCATATATTATCATTTAATACCTCCCTCTGAGAAAAAAAAATCTATCTAAGTTACAAAAAACTGGTAGTTAGTTAATATTAGCTCAAATAATTAATTAACTCGCTAATTTAGAGTATCTGTCATATTTGTTCTGAGCTAGAAAATATATTATTTGTATACAAAACTTTGCCTACACCAGTCTTTCCCAGCATGGTCCTCAGGGCCCCCAGACAGTCAGCATTTTTTCCTTCATTCTTATGTTGTGAGTAAGCTTGGAGCAAAAATGTGGACTGGCTGGAGGGCCCTGAGGACCAGGCTGGAAAACACTGGCCTACACTACACTATGGCATATACAGGAACAAGAGGTCAATGCTTGCAATGAGTTTCCAATTGAGTTAGTGTCATGGCAACTGATGTCTCAAGCAAAATCTGAACAGTAATTGATATGGAATAAATGTGAATGGAAGAGGCCTACAGAGCAATCAAATGTTAGAAATGAAATTAGCATAAAGATAGAAATAATGATTAAAATACAATCTAGCAATTTCATTTAGGACACAATCATGTAGTAAATTAACTGACCTCTTTAAAATGACAAGCAGCCTTATAAAAATCACAAGTCACAAACGTTTTTTGATTAATCCATTGATTGACAAGGAATAAAATGAAATTCCACAGGGAATGCACAGGGGACATTTGACCCTTTTTATGAAGACTTGAGACATTGATACAAAACCTTTTTTTTCCCAGAACCCATTGACCAACAAATTTACAAATGACATTCATGAGGCCCACAAACAAGATATTTAAGGAATACTTTGAAATTAAAGACCTACATGTTTTTTATTGATGAAATATTCCACAAATAACACTTAACTGGTCAGTTTGATCTCCTTTTATGTAATCTAGGTTTAAGACTTGATTACCACCAAAATACAAGACTTTCTGAATGTTCATGGGCAACGTCATACAGCTTTCTCAATTATTATGGAATCCCTAGATTTGTTTATCATCTAAAATGTAATCTAAATCACCTTAAATCACCTAAAATTCACCAAAATTACAAACTCTGATGTTGTGAAGTACTCCTGTTATATTTGTGTCTGCAACACATTTTTTCCAATGCTAGACTATTAACACAAAACTCCACATACAGAGTAATTTTACATTTTTGTATGAAAGTATAGATTTTGAAAGGGGACACAAAAAGTTGGAGGCCCTGTATTTTTTTTATGCAAGCTTGTGTTACCTTTGAGTGCATCCATGAAAATCTCTCCATCTGGGCTGATGAAGGATGAACCATCCCCTCCATCCTGTTCAGGGTCATTGTTTACTGAGGTGCTGCCACCTACAAGCACGGAGGCGAATGAACAGTTCTGATGCAACATGGTAGTAACAGGATCAAAGTAAAGGAGCAAGAAGTTGTGCACTGCAAAAGCAATGCCATGCAATATGGGTCAGTATGACATAATGTAAACACGGCATGAAAAGAAAAAGAACCTCTGTAGCCTCCTCCTCCTCCTCCACTGGTACATGCTCCTCCACCTCCCCCAAAGCCCCCACGAGTCTTCCAGCCCAGAGTTTGGCATGATTCTCCTCCCTGACCTCCAAGAACCAGCGGTCTCCCACCCTGAGGGACAGGGGTGCTGTCATTCCAGCCTCCACCACCCCCTGAAATACAAAGACAAACGCTGAAGACAGACAATACTCATTCTTTCATCTGTGTGTTTAACAAAGACAATCTTTCTAAAGTTGAGTTCACTGTTCACAAGATTGGAATCAATGTTTTCAGCAATATAAAACCAATTTGGTTACAGAAAAATGTTTAAAGTGATTCTATAATGCAAGTCATTGTTGGTTTGTGGTTAAATGCACATTTTCTTAAATTCCATATTGACTATTGAAGAAATAGAGTCTACATTTTGGAAATTATAATGGCTAAATGACACCGCAGTGGTAGATTCACCCCTGTAAGTGCCTCCGAATCATTTATTTATTTCATATTTTTATCATTATAACATGAAAATTAGTTTTCATCATGAAAAGCAGTTTTCAGCTTAATTGAAGGGCATTTAGTGGTTGCATTCCTTCACAAGTGAATGGTTATACAGCTTCGATAAGTCACTGAGGTCAATGCCATGGTTTATCTTTAAATGCTTATTTAAATGTGACGCACTGAAGTCCTTGCTGGTTGGGTCACCATTTAAAATACTGGTATTACAGTTTTTCCAATAAATATTTTTCCTACTGTTCATCTCACTGACAACTTGCTTGCTTTAATCAAGTTCAATCTACTGGTATTTATATAAGCATCTCTACGTAGCTTGTGTGAGTCAGAAATAGCCTCATAGTATTGATATTCTCTATCGCCAATACTGTATTTAAATGCCATTATCATGGCTGATGCCAATGCAGCATCAGTATCAGTGCAACACTAACAACAAGTGATTCCAGTTTGTTGGCCGTCCCAGAATAAGTAACGGCCTCCGCTTCAGCTGTGTCCTTATATAACTTCTAAAGTTGCTTCTTTTTCTGCTGCTGCAGCAATGAGTGCTATGAAGCCGAGTCTTTTAGCTTGCGTCTCCTGTCCTCTCAGCGAGTAGATGATATGACTCGGAGAGTGGGACGCCTCACACATTACTGTGAAAAGTAGGAGAACGTCTAGAAGCAGAACACACAGAGATGATTCCGGATGTGGCAGATCGTCTCCGCTCTCGCCTTCCCACCGCTTCCGAAAGCAGGTCACTGCTGTTACTTAGTGGGAAAACATACCAAATTATTCCACAAGCCAACCCTGCCCTATTTTCCCAACTCCCTCTTAACTTCCCAACAGCATACAGGAGCCTGTAAAATGAGACCAGCGTATCCACTCTCTGTCCACAAGAGGCATGGAATAGAGGGAGGGAGGTAGAGCGAGAGAGCGAGAGAGAGAGAGAGAGAGAGAGAGAGAGCGAGAGAGAGAGAGAGAGAGAGAGAGAGAGTGAGAGAGAGAGAGAGAGAGAGAGAGAGCTTTCATTCTCAATGGCTCAATGGTTGCAGTGAACAGCCAAATCAGTGTACAATGCCTTACTGCACTGCTGGTTGAGTGAATTATACGTATCAATAGAAACACAGTATAATTGTGATGGATATGCTCATGTACTGTATATTCATAACACTTGCAATCTAATCATTATCTTACTATAGTTGACAAAAAACACAAAAATGCATGTGGAGTTGTTAAAATTTAAATACGGTCAAAATGAACAACAACAAAGAATATCACTCTCTGTGGTCTCTCATATGCATTTATCTGTCAAGCCTGACAAAACAGAATCTTTCTAGCGAAATGGTAACTATAAAAAACACACCAGTTAAAATGAAAAAGTCAAACCATCACTGCTTCTCTTGTAAACATGCTTACTCACATCCAACAGCATTGCTGCAACAGCCTCTAGAGTGAGATGTTCCAGTTAAAGATGAGGAAAACCCCCTTCAGATGACTTGTTTTGAAGGCAGAAAGAACTTTAGTAAAAACTACAAGTGCTGTAGGATGGATTTTTGAGGATGGGTTGTTTTGAATTTTTTATTTATTGTATTTTTTTTACTGGTGATGCGGTTTTACATTTCTACTAGGAATCTTATTGCAGTGGTAGAAATGCTCTTCAAATCACCATCAAATCAAATCAACAGAGAATGCATTACGCAAATGACGGAAACGACTTGTCTACTAAATGCTAGTCTTGATACCTCACCAGAGTTTACTTACTTACTCTTTACTTCTGACTGAAAGGGTAAAAAACTTAGCATTTCATTTTATGCTGAATAAAGACGGAACTGCTTAATAAAAGAAAAGTGTGACAACTGAGTTAAGTTACATTAATCCTGGCTTGGTTCATAACTATTAGCTTATAGAAAAGGCTAGGCTAGCAGTCAAGAACGGTTGACATCACAAGGATTCGCAATGGTTGTATGAAGTTTCTGCATTAAGCATGCCATGTGAGCAAATGTTGATGAACGAAAACATGAAAATGATACGAAGCTATAAATTGTGTGAAACCAATGAAGCTGAGGGATATAATTCCCCTGTAGAGAATACTGCATAACATGACACTGTTTTTTTGGCTCAAAATGCTCCATTAAATTTAATGTATGATAATCTAACCAGATTTTATTCTAAGTAATTTTGTAACTTTGCTTCTGGTTCATTCATTATGAAATTTTCATGCAATGTTAAGGGCAGCTGTTTCCAAAAAGTGGGAAAAAAAGTGAAACTACAAAATTAAAGTGACCAAGTACTGGAATCACAGTAACAATATGTTGAAAAAGATAATGAGTTGTACTGGTTCGGTATACTGAATGACTCTTCAATGACCACAGAATACAAATCGACAACAAAACAAGGGCAATAAATACACCTTTAACTAAATGAAACATCAGGGTATAGACGCACGCCTCATGTGCCACTACAGAAGATGGAAATAAGTACTTGTCAGCTCGCACAGTGAGTGAAGTAGAAGAGGAATTGTGATTAAGGCCTTGCACTGGCTTCCAGCAGTGGCGAATAGAACACAAAGGGAGGTTCTGGCCTTTGAAAAGCAACGCTCTGACAGAACTCATACTGCGTTCACAGCAGGAGAGGACCATAGGAGAACAAAACATACACTCACACATAAGCATACACATGTATAAACATCCACATAAAAAACTTTTAAAAAGCCATGTTAAAATACACTAACTATATTTGCCACTTCAGCTTTGAAACATCTCTCAGATGAACCGTGCAGCAATGTATACCACAGCATACATTGACAAATGTACAGCCTAAATCCCTGAGCACCACAGGGCTCACATCTCACACATCAGATGCAATCCAGGACACATACATTCTCCTGTTCAGTGTCTCTAGGTTCAGGCCCAAAAATGAATTAGTATTCAATGAGCCCTGTCCATGGGAGGAGACACACAGTGCCCTTGAGAAACTGTAAGGCTTATTTCATCCAATCATTCAAGATGTTCATGCTGACAAGATCACGACCCTCTGCAAGTTAACTTGAAACAGGCTTCCTCTTAGTGTGGCACTTTTTTCTTGTTTCATGGATGTTTGAGTTGTCATTAGGCATATAGTATGTATTTCTGTAGTTGTGCTGTCAAAGTTATGATGTGATAAATGATTACGGCCACATTTACCTAGTTTGAGTTTTCAAACCATCTGTAGTTTCAGCCTGAAGCTCAGGTGCTTGCACGCTGTGTGATGCTAAATTGAAAAATTTCCACATTTTAAGCAAATTTCCAAAAAGTCAGCAAAAGAAAATAAGAATTAACCAGTGTTTCCATCAACTACGGTTCTGCACCAATTCTTGAAGATTAATTGACATGTACACATACACAGAACAAAATAACATTCACAAGTGCCTGCTCACTGTGTTTTTTTTTTTTTTTGTTTATTATGCAGCGACAACAGTGGAGGAGAAACCTATTTAAATACAGCACCACTGGCACTTAAACCAGGTCTTAGAAAATATGTCACTAGAAACTGTTGTAGATGTCTTTATTGGGGACTGTCAACTTGCAGATTCAGAAAGTATATTTTAATATCAACATTCTTTTCTGTGACTTCCTGCATGGTGTTTGTTATGGTAGGGTGCACATTCACTGACTGAGTCAGAGCTTTCAGGCCACACAAGCTGCACAAACTAGATCATGGGCCAAATTAAATATGGAGTTAAAACCACATGGCACAACCGGCACATGTGCCAGGTCAATACCAGGGCAAACTGCTCCGGTACCAGCTAGTACATACCTGCTCCCTTAGTTAAAGGTATTTCCAGCTACTATAAATCCGTAATTTGTTTATCAATAAAGTACATCAAGTTTGAAGTACTATTTATAAGCAAAACTCACCAGTGATCTAGCAAAATCATAAACTGGCCAAGACTATGCTGGACAGTACTTGTGGTGAACTACGCATAAGTTAAAAAGCAGCAAACTAACAAAAGCTACAGCAAAGTGGAAATGTACAGTTCCTCCAGAGGAAGCTGAAGAACCATTATTGAATTTATAAAAAGTAATAAATACATTCTGATGAAGCTTATTTTGTCCACTCATTCATTGCACTGCTTTAAAATCATAAATATTGTTTTATGTCAAATTCGAGCAAATGAGATGTAATTTATCACAACTATGTAGTCATTTTAATAGTTTGACAGCCCTTGGCTCATTTCAAATCAGCAGTATCATTTCCATAACCAATCAATCATACTCAAACCACTACGTCAAACCATGGAGCTTTTAATGTAGTCGTACCTGCAGCTCCTGACATGCCGTTTAGGCCATGGATGCTGAGGCCATCGTCCACCATCTCCCCCTGGCCCTCTGAGTGACCGCTGTAGCCACGGCCTCCACCCCCAGCGGCGATGAGCAGAGGAATGTAGACTCCATTGTCCACCTGAAACCATTCAATAACACTGCTACTGTACTGAACCTGGCAAAGCCGCCAGCTTAAATTCATAGAAACAAAAATGCCAAAAAAAAAAAGGTTCTCCTGAGCAGTGCTGTAGAATAACCACGCTTGGCTGCCTAAGGAACATTTCAACTTTTGTTTTTTAAAGAATCATGAATTGTAAGTGTGAAGTTTAAAAGTCATATAAAATATAAAGGTTTTGATAAATTAAAGCTTTCCTAGGAATATATGCCCGAGCTAAGAACCGTATAAACATGGACACAAATTTCCTTCTTTCCCTCCATCCACCCATCTATCCATCCATCTGTCCACCCATCATCTCCACTCTGAAAAATGAATGTGTCAGTAAGGCAACAGCAGAACCACTTCCGATTACCTTTTGGTTACTTAAAGAACCTGTAAGAGTAAAGAATCTTTTTAAAGAGGCCTTATACAATAAAAAGGCTTTAAACCAAGTAACCTTGGGGCAGTCGTGGGCTGGAGGTTAGGGAGCTTGCCCTGTGACCGGAAGGTTGCTGGTTCAATCCCCAGTGCTGACAGTCCATGACTGAGGTGTCCTTGAGCAAGACACCTAACCCTCAGGTGCGTGGACAGGGCTGCCCACTGTTTCAGGCAAGTGTGCTCACTGTGTATGTATGTGGTGTTTCACTTCACGGATGGGTTAAATGTGGAGGTGCAATTTCCCCGTTTGTGGGATTTAAAAAGTATCACTTAACTCACTTAAAGTTTTCTCTGAGAACAAGAACTTTTCTTCTTAAGAAACACGTACTCTCATACATGCCCAGTGCAAAGCGCACTACTTTCTATGTCCATCCATCCATACATCCATCTTAAAATAAAGGTGGTAAAAAGGTTCTTTGGAGTGATGCCATAGAAGAACCACTTCAATTAATATAAAGACCCATTTCTTAGATGAGATATTCGAGTATGGTGGCTGACAGGGCCCTGTGCACACTACAACTGAAAATGCATTGTAAACGTGATGGAAATTTAGAAAACACTCATCAGCATGACTACACCTGAGGTAAATTCCACAAACGCGCTGCAAACTCAGAAAACATCTTCATCAAAATGACGACAGCTGAACTACATCTCACAAATGTGCATGCAAATTCAGAAACGCCAGTCACAACACAAAGAAAATGTATCAGGAAGACTCTCATAGGGGACAGAATACTGTATCTATGTCATTATGTATCAAAATCACTCACAGCTGTTGATAAGATCTTTGCAGCGTGTTTGTTAAATGTAGCACTGGTGCAGTCCTTTTTATGAGTGCTTTCTGAGTTTGCAGAGCATCTACGAAGTTGCAGCGCATTTTAATATTTTGGAGAGCATGTGTGCATATGTTTTGATGAAACTCTTTTCCAGCTCATACTTTATTTACAGTTTGTTGAGTCTTCTCGGCCACGGCATTCAAGTGAAAAGCCTTAACATAATGTAAAGCTGCTATTCCAATTAAACTAGTTTCCTAGAGTCATTTGTCCAAGCCTAAAGCCACAGAAGAACCTTTATTTTTATAAGTGTATGCCTTTAATACTACAGAGGCTTCACCTTAAAAATGTAAGTTGCGCCCCCCCCTCCTCCTCCTCCCCCTCTGAGTACGCTCTTGCTGTCTGGAGGGCCTTTCTGATCACGACAAATCTGACGCAAAGGCTCCAGAGCCTGTGAGAACAGTAAAAAGAACAGAGATGCAACAGGAAATTCAAAGAAATGTCAGATTCCTTAACTCACTCGGTTTACGGCTGCTTTCCAGCAGACCACATGCTGCCGTGATATCAGGTACTGTTCCGTAAACACATCAGGCTTCTCTGTATGGCAAAGAGCAACGGTGGAAAAGTTGTGAGGATATTAAGTAAATCTGGCTTTGGGCTCACTTTAGGACAGGCGTCTTCTCCCTGCTGTCCCACCAGGATGTACAGCACCTCGTCTTTCAGCAGCTTGAAGTCTCCTGTGATGCAGACCCCATGTGATCTGAGCATGGTCAGAACGCTGCGTCCACCTGCCGCACCATAAGCTGTAATCCTGTATCAAATGCAAAAGAATTTTGCATTTGCATTATGTTAGCAAACAAGGTCATTGGACAATTCTAAAGAGGACCTCAATTCAATCAACAGTTTCTTCACAAACACTGATTTTCCTCCTAAAGCCTGAGTAGACTGATAAATCACTGTGATAATTAGTTATGAAACTCAGCATTACTAAGCTGTTAATCAAACGAATAAGTAATAGTATATAATAAATGTAATATATATAATAAAATATATATACTTTATATAATATATATAAAAGTATATAATTTCAGTAAATGACCTCGCTTTATCCCTTTGGTCATTAAGTGCTAGTGCTTTGACACTCAGGCACATTTCACCTATACTTTTGACTAACTTTTGTCTTTTCTTAAGCCTGTATTGCTTTGCCTTTCACTTTACATGGGCAGTAAATTATTCATAAATAAGCTTAGCAACAATCACTCGACTAAATGTTTGTATGGTGGTGTGCCAAAGTGTCAAAGCACCTAATGACCAAAGGCGTAAAAGCAGAGTCATTTTTCTTGTGGCTGTCCAGAATTCAGCTGTTTTACTGGAAATAAAATAGCTTTTCAAAATGAGAACTTCTATTTTGAAAAACCTCTCAGTAAAACAACCTAGTAGTCCAAGGTTTTTTTTACTTTTTAAAAAACATATATGCTTTATGTATGTTCATTTAAATGTACATGAACATGTTAGACAGCATTTATGTAAGATGTTATAAATGTGTTATGTAGACACCCTTCAAGTAAAGTGTTATTTTCTCATGAAATGTATTGACTGAAGAATTAAATGAAGAAAACCGCCAATGATGTTAATTAATAAAAAAAAATCTAAATGTATTGTCATGTTATTTTTATGTATTGCTGAAAATAGTATTAAGACAGTATATTCAGTTTTCAGCCATCACTACTCATTCAAAGCATTCTGCCTGACCCTGGTTAAAAGCAAACAGTGCAACAATTTGTATGTACCTCATCACGCAACCATACAATCAGAAACCTTTGTGAAATCCAATCAGGTTAGCCCCACTGCCCTTTCTAAAGTGGACATTACTAAGAGTTAGAATGTGCTCTGGTCAGATCCCACCTCACCAATTTCCTTGATTACTCTGGAAATGTGTTTTCTCATTTCTCAGCTTCTGTAGACGCCAATTAACTGAATAGCCTGGCTCCTTTCGATCTGAGGCTATATCTGTGTCTAGAAGGAATTAGTTCTAGTGTAATCATCAGTGAAATGACTGCTAAACAATTTACAGAGAAGATGGAAGGGCAGCTCTCTATGTGTACGTGTGTGTGATGGAGAGTAAGTAAGTGGGAGGGGGGGCAATTTATAAGGATCAGAATCAGAAACACCAGCCAAGCAATCTGTCCTGTTGGAACTAGTGCGCATGTATATGGATAATACATGATATAAGCAGTAAACAAATAAATGATATAATAAACAGTCACAAAGTGATCTCCCCATGATATTACAAGAGGTGCCATAAATTATATATATATATATATATATATATATATATATATATATATATATATATATATATATATATATATATATATATATAGTCATGTGAAAAAATTAGGACACCCTATGCAATCCTGTATATTTTTTAACATATTTTGACATGTGGATATTTAATATAAATTTTAACAATACTGTGGGATCCAAGTAATATGACTAAACAATTAAAAATTAAGAAAGGCCTTTTTACAATTTTCTGCAAAATGTAATTTAAAAAGAATGCAATTTCTGGCGAGGCATAAATTAAGACACCCTTACATATTGTCCCACTTACAATAGTTAAGATCACACACAGGTGTATCACATCAGGTGCACATGATGAGAACATCGTTACCCAGCATTCTGAATGAGGCTTGCTCTATGTAAACCTCAGAAAATTAGTTTGGTGTGTCCCTGACTGTTGAAGTGAGAGTGAGCACCATGGTGAGATCCAAAGAGCTGTCTGAGGCCCTCACAAAGAAGATTGTGGCTGTTTATGAGTCTGGTAAGGGATTTAAAAAGATCTCAAAAGAATTTGACATCAGCCATTCCACCATCTGGAAAATCGTTTAGTGGAGGACATTCAAAACAACTGAGACCATGCCCAGGTCTGGCTGTCCAAGTAAGTTCACCCACAGAACAGACTGTAAGATGCATGAAAAGCGTCATGAAAAATCCTAAAATTTCATCACAGGACCTCCAGCAGGCTCTTGCTACTGTCGATGTGAAAGTGCATGACTCAACTACCAGAAAGAGACTACACTAGTTTAATTTTCATGGGAGGTGTGCAAGGAGGAAACCTTTGCTCTCTAAGAAAAACATTAAGGCCAGACTGAAGCTTGCCAGAGAGAACGCAGACAAAGACCATGACTTCTGGAATAATGTTCTTTGGACAGATGAGTCTAAAATTTAATTATTTGGACACCAGAATAGAAGGCATGTTTGGCGTAAACCAAATACAGCATTCCAAGAAAAGAACCTCATACCAACTGTGAAGCATGGAGGTAGAAGTGTCATGGTTTGGGGATGCTTTGCTGTACCAGGACCTGGCCAGCTTACCATCATCGAATTCACCATGAATTCTACTGTGTATCAGAGGGTGCTTGAGGAACATGTGAAACCATCTGTAAAAAAATTAAAGCTGAAGTGGAACTGGACCCTGCAACATGACAATGACCCAAAACATACAAGTAAATCCACCAAGGACTGGCTGAAAACTAAGAAGTGGAGAGTCCAAATGGCCAAGTCAAAGTCTGGAAATTTTTTGTGGCATCCGGATCAGAAATTATGGGGCAACAATTTGTTGTCGGCTTATATCATAAAATTTGTCAAATTTGTCTATCAAATGGCTTTGCCAAAATCAGGTCGACAGTATCAACATTGTCTGCCATCGTGTAAACCTTGCTAGCTGGCTAGTTCACTCCGACCTAGCCAACAGTATGAACGACTGACTGAACGAACTAACGAAACGAAATTAAACTCCAACAAGGAAATGTTGACATTATGTTAAACTGAAACAAGGAAATACTATGAGTGTGTTTTATTTACACAATGAACAGTGGAAATGCGCGAGTAATTTCACCGAGCAAACACCAAGAAACGGGTTGCAGTTTGTCTTTCGATGTTAATAGCTCAAAATAGCTGTCAATCAAAATGGGATTCAGCCTTTCGACCGATCCTCCAATCATCTTGCAGAGGCTCCGCGTCCAGCCCCGCCCACAGCTCCATTCACCCCAGAGACACTCACTCCAACGCATTCCTTATCATTACCAAGACAATAGGCGTTAATGGGGGCTACATGGGGGCTGCTTTCCCTTACGAACATTTTCGTAGCTTTAGTCATTCTAGTGTTAATCCCATTGAGATGCTGTGGAGTGACTTACAACGGGCCCAAACCATTCAAACATCTCACAGCTGAAAGCATTCTGTGTTGAGGAGTGGGGCAAACTTTCTTCAGATCGATGTCAGATATTGGTAGATGGCTACAAGAAGCATCTCGCTGAAGCTATTTCAGCCAAAGGAGGCAACACTAGTTATTAGAGGGTAGGGTGTCATAACTTTTTCCTCCATTATCATACACATTTTTGTTCATATCTTTTGTTTCATGAGTAAAAACAATGTTATTTTTTGTCATTTAATTGCAATCAAATCACTTTCTTTTCCAGAAATAAACAAAAACAAGATTGGACATTGATATGTAAACATTTCTTTATAAAGAGCTGACTATTTCATGGGGTGTCGTAATTTTTTCACATGACTGTATATAATAATTGCAAATGACTGTTGGTACAAATATGTAAAGCTGCTATTAAGGAATAGTTTAATTAATGCTTCATGTTACACATAGCATAACACATTCTTAAAAATGTAAGAGTTCCCTGGAGTGATGCCATGGAAGAACTACTTTTGGCTTCCTAAAGAAGCTTCTTACAGATTTCAATGAAATGTTTGAGTATGAAGAACCTTTTTATTGTTAAGAATCAGAATCAAGCTTTATTGGCCAGCCATGCTACGCATACAAGGAATTTGTTTTTGGCTAAGGAACCACCACCTAATGTAAAGGTTCTACACTATGTTGTGACCTAGAGCTGTACATTTAAGTCCCAGACAGGAACCTTTATTTTTCATTGTGTGCCAATATGTGCAGAATGCAACATGATAGATGTGCAATGTAAGGTGTACAAAATTTACAAATACGTAAGTCAAAATTCCAAATGCTGCAAGACGGGTCCTGTTTAGAGCTGTTGGTGATATTACCTGTATGTTCCTGTCTCTGGAACTCTCCACATCTGGATGCCCTTCAGCACTCCCTTTATTCCCACAGTCACGTTGACATTGGTGTTCCGGTAGGCGCTGGCGCACTGAGAGGGAGTCGGGCCCTCAGCTCCTATGGCCCCACAGGTATGAAAAAACCACTTCATAGCTGCAAATACACAAATATCTGGGATGTTAATACTTGTTCCAAAACAGAAAACCCTTTCACATCTCAGTTTACATTTAAACTACAAAGGCCTGCACAGGATTGAAGATTCAAGATGCAATTTACATTTGCCATTTACACCACAGGTGTATTGGGATTCTTATTCTTGTGGATATTATATATATATATATATATATATATATAAATAATAATCCAAAACTGCTCATCAGAAAAACAGCACTTAAAGCTTCTACCAGAAAGAAAAATCAAGCTCCACTCTTGCTTCAGATCTGAAAAAATCCACATAATAATATATAATAATCTATCTATCTATCTATCTATCTATCTATCTATCTATAGTTTGTTCATTGTGGATGAAGTTTTGGTAGTAAAAGCTAAACGCTAAATATTTCAGTTTAATTTCCATGTCGGGGCAGTCGTGGGCTGGAGATTAGGGAACGGGCCCTGTGACCGGAAGGTCGCCAATTCAATCCTCAGTGCCGACAGTCCATGACTGAGGTGACCTTGAGCAAGACACCTAACCCCCAATTGCTCCCCGGGCGCTGTGGATAGGGCTGCCCACCACTCCGGCAAGTGTGCTCACTGCCCCTGTGTGTGTGTGTGTGTGTGTGTGTGTATGTGTTTCCTCCGGGTTCTCCCGTTTCCTCCCATAGTCCAAAGACATGCAGTCAGGCCAATTGGACATGCTAAATTCCCCCTTGGTGTGAGTGACTGTGTCTGTCTGTCTGCCCTGCGATCGACTGGTCCAGGGTGTATCCTGCCTTCCGCCCGAAGACTGCTGGGATAGGCTCCAGCACCCCCCGTGACCCTGACGGAGAAGCGGCTTAGAAAATGGATGGATGGATCATTTCCAAGTCAGTTAAAAGTCTGACAAATTTATTATCTGAAAATAAATATGAACAGAAATATGGTGCAGATTCAGATTCAGATTCCTTTATTGATCCCAGGGGGAAATTGCAGTTGTTACAGTTGTCTGTGCTGCATTTTGGTAGAGTGAGTCATGAGCTGAAAGAGCTCTTGTGTCTCATCACTGTGTCGTAGAGTGGGTGGGAGCCATTGCCCATAATGGCCTTCAGCTTAGACAGCGTCCTCCTCTCCGACACTGCCGTCAGCGAGTCCAACTCCAAACCCACCACATCACTGGCCTTGCGGATCAGTTTGCTGAGTCTGTTGGCATTTGCCACCCTCAGCCTGCTTCCCCAGCATGCACCAGCATAGAGGATAGCACTCGCCACCACAGACTCAGATCCTGAGCATAGTCTGGCAGATGTTGAAGGACCTCAGGCACCTCAGAAAATAGAGACGACTTTGACCCTCCCTGTAGAGGGCATCAGTGTTCTTAGCCCAGTCCAGTTTATTGTCAATATACACACCCAGATATTTGTAATCATTCACAGTGTCCACACTGACCCCGCTGATGGACACAGGGGTCACCGATGCCTTGTCCCTCCTCAGTCACTCCTCCTTGTCCCTCATCCTCCACTCCCTTGCTGATACATCCAACTATTGCAGAGTCATCAGAAAACTTCTGAAGGTGGCAAGTCTCTGTGCAGTAGCTGAAGTCCGTAGTGTAGAGGGTGAAGAGGAAGGGAGAGAGGACAGTACCTTGTGGAACTCCAGTGTTGCTGACCACTCTGTCCGACACACAGTGCTGCAGGCGTACATACTGTGGCCTGCCAGTCAGGTAGTCAACAATCCAGGACACAAGGGGGGCATCTACCTGCATCACTGTGAGCTTATCACCCAGAAGTGCGGGCCAGATGGTGTTAAATGCGCTGGAGAAGTCAAAAAACATGACCCTCACAGAGCTGGCTGGCTTATCCAGGTGAGCATATACTCAGTTGAGCAGGTAGATGATGGCGTCTTCAACTCCCAGGCGGGGCTGATAGGCAAACTGGAGGGGATCTAGAAAAGGCTGGACTATGGGTCGGAGCTGATCCAAGATGAGCCTCTCCATGGTCTTCATGACATGAGACGTCAGTGCCACTGGCCTGTAGTCCTTGGTGTCACTGGGTCATGGCGTCTTTGGAACAGGAACAATGCAGGATGTCTTCCACATCATGGGGACCCTCTGGAGACTCAGGCTCAAGTTGAAGACATGTTGATGTACTCCACAAAGTTGGGCGGCACAGGCTTTAAGCACCCTGGGGGGAACCCCATCAGGGCCTGCAGCCTTGTTTGTGTGGTGTCTCTTCAGTTGTCTTCTCACCTGGTCAGCAGTGAGACACACTGTAGAGGTGGTGGGTGGGGGAGGGATGGAGGTGTGAGATGGGCTGTCACAGGAGGGGAGCAGGCTATCAGGAGGGGGAGGGGGGATGAGTGGGATGGTTTGCTGAGGACTGGCAGCAGAGGAGTCAGGCTGGGGGGGCAGAGCCTGCAGTGTCAAATCTGGTAAAGAACAGATTTAGCTTGTTGGCCCCATCCACGCTGCTTTCTACTCCTCTGTTGTTACTGGACCTGAAGCTGGTGATGATCCTCATTCCATTCCAGACCTCCCTCATGTTTTTCTGCTGGAGTTTCCACTCCAGCTTCCTCCTATATTTGTCCTTCACCTCCTTGATAGCTGTCCTCAGTTCCCTTTGGATCGTTCTCACCTCCACCCTGTCTCCAGCTCTGAAGGCCCTCTTCTTCTTGTTGAGGAGAGCCTTAATGTCCTTTGTTACCCACGGCTTGTTGTTTGGGTAACATTTAACAGTCCTGGTTGGGACAGAGGAGTCCACACAGAAGTTAATGTAGTCCGTGATGCACTCTGTGAGCCCGTCGATGTCCTCTCCATGTGGCTCACAGAGTGCAGACCAATCAGTAGCCTCAAAGCAATCCTGCAGTGCCTCGTAAGTCTCCTCAGACCATCTCCTCACTATCCGCTTGGTCACAGGCTGACTCTTCACCAGCGGCACATAACTGGGACTGAGGTTCACCAAGTTGTGGTCTGACCTACACAGAGTGGGGGGGGGTGCAGCTGTATGCGTCCTTAACATTAGCATGCAGCAGGTCCAGTGTTCTTTCCTCTCTGGTGGGACAGTCCACATACTGCGTGAAGTGTGGTAGTGCCTTGGCCATAGCAACATAGTTAAAGTCACCTGATATGGCAATAAAGGCACTCGGGTGTTGCGTTTGGAGACGTGCTGTAGTTGAGTAAATGACGTCACTTGCCGACGTCGGGTTGGCAGAGGGGGGAATGTAGACAGTCACGATAATGGCATGCGAATACTTGCGTGGTAAATAATATGACCTGAGTCTGACAGTCAACAGCTCAATGTCCGGGCAACAGGTACGTTCCTTGATGGTAATGTGACCAGGGTTAACCAGCGGTTATTAACTAGCACAGCGAGCCCACCTCCTTTGCGCTTACCGCTCTTGGTGCAGCCCCGGTCGGCCCGAACAGTCTGGAAGCCATTGATGGAAACATGGTCATCCGGGATGTCCTGGTGTAGCCATGTCTCCGAAAAGCACAGTAAACTACACTCCCGGTACTCCCTCTGACTCCTGGCTAGTGCTGTCAGCTCGTCCATCTTATTCGCCAGCGACCTCACGTTGCCCATGATGACGGAGGGGAGACGCGGCTTATATCCTCTCTTCTCCATAAGCCTCCGCCGTCTCTCCCTCGCTTTCCCCCGTGCGCTGGTTAATTCCCCCTCTGCATCCCCTGTGCATCCGTCTCCAAAGCTCTTTGGGGATGGTCGTTGTCCTGGTCACCATGCCAACCGGCTGCAGCGCGATCAGCTGATCCCGGGTGTAAACAAAGCGGCCATGCTGCATCACCGTGGTGTACACAGGGAGTGAGTGAAAGAATCAAATGCACAATGTGTGTCTATGATTATAATATGCTTACATTAAATAAATAAATAAAATAAAAATAATTCATATACAAGTTTCAAATTTCATTTCCTGACTTTCACAAGTACACAACGTGTTACTTTTATATTAGTTGCAAACTAATTTATAGTAGTTAATGAAAAATAAGTATTACTAGTTTAAATAAGAGTAACAGTTTTCCAACACTCAGCTCTGCTACTTGGAGGAGTAGTACTTACAGCCCACTTCCAACCATGCAGCTTTGACTGGTTCACATCAAAGGGAGCAGCTACATGCTGCCCACTTAGCCGAGATAAAGGGGATTGAAGCGAGGAGGGAAGAAGGGCATAAGAACTGCACAATGTTTGAATCTTCTACAGTCTCTGTAGGGAGTTTGAGATCATTATTCTAATACCAAACAGTAAACATGTAACAATGCATGTTGGCTAATAACAAACATTTCTCCCTTTGCTCTTTGTGCAGCTGTGGACATCGGGTCATATGCATTGTGGAATTGTTTCAATGCCCTGTGATGGTGGCACGGATGGGGACGGCCATTACTCCTCATTAGAGCTGTAATGGTGCACAGAGGGCTGACAGCATTTCTCCCACTTGCCATTAGACAGTAGATTGCTGTTGTCAGATGGGCACAGCGGTGTTTCTATGGGCTGCAGCGTGCACTTGGAATCAAGTTCCTAGCAAGTTGGCCAAGAGCAGTTGTGTTTGTTCTTTTTTTATGTGGGAGAGATGCAGAGAGGAAAAAGATCACTGCTGTGCCTAAACTGTATTAAAGACTGCGCTTGATGAACTGGCTTCACCATCAGACCACACAACATCCAATCATTCCTGTGGACACATGCTGTTACATGAAACGGCATCTGTATTTCTTCAGAGATTTCTGAAAAAACTCTGTAGGGAAACAATCATTTTACTCTGTTCTAAAGCAAAGTTGTTTTTCTCTGTTCTCTGTACACATTAAAATGGACTGTCTGAAGGACGTGCATTAAGCTCAGCCTATAGCCCATTCAGCCAATGGTTCACAGATCTAGTTGCCATGGTAGCACATGGTGATGCATGCATGCATGGAATGTGAAAGTAGTCAAAAAAAACTTCACAATTTACAAGAAAAGTGGTGATTTGCTTTCTAATTTTCACTTTGGCAGCATTTGCTTGGATATCCAGTCTACATGTAACTGTACTTTTTTCTGATTCGTGTTTTCTTTTGTTAAAAATTTCCTTTAGTGAACTTAGTAACATAATAAATTAACATGTTAGCCAGTGCAACTTGAGTGGAAGGTAATTACAGATACTGAGCTAACTAGCCTGTTAATGTCAGCCATTCATTACAAGCAAGCTATCTAAAAAACCCTGTATATTATATGAAATCCTCTCTGCTAAAGGTAACTGGACAGTGGACATGTTTGGATTATAACTTATGACAGGTAGTTTTGTATTTTGGTTGCAATAACGGTTGCTTTAACAAGCATTTCATGTTTTGGTGGCTCTTTGTAGTCTCTGCCTTGGTGAAAAGCTTGTTAGAATTCCTGTGTGTCATGTCACTAGTTAATGGTAGTTTCAATTAAAGTGCCATAAGATTTTAAGAGAGTTTTTTTATGCGTTGCAGTTTAATTTTCAGAAAATGTGTGTACCAAGACATTCACTGTTCAGTGATATTTTTCCTGTTCTCCAACAGGATCCTTTCTGTGTGGGGACTGCATGTTCTTCCCGTGTATGTGTGGGTTTCCTCTCATAGTCCAAACACATGCAGTCAGGCTAATTGGATGCACTAAAATGCCCTTAGGTGTGTGTGGATGTATGTGTCTACCTGCCTGCCTGGCTGTCTGTCTGTCCTGCAATGGACTGGTCAAGGTGTACCCTGCCAACTGTCCAGTGACTGCTGTGACAGGCACCAACGTCCCCCATGATCCAGAAGGGTAAGTGGTTTAGAAAAAATGTGACTGACGTTTAAGTTGCAATTAAACTGTTCTGTGTAAGAAGAAAATAAACCACCCAGTAACATTATGAGCATCTATCATCTAATATTACTCAATTATTTATACTGATCAAGTTCAGCAAAGGTTTGGAGAACCACTTAACAAAGTTACATACCATCTCTGCAAAAAACAGATTATTGGTAGACCACCAATTAGCAACCCCATCTCAGGATACATTATCCCGCTTAAAGCAGGTCTGGTCCTTAGCAGATGAAAGGGTCCATCAAACCAAATGACTGGCTAAATCAACAACCTTCTTCTGAAAAAGCTCATTCATTTTACTCTCTCCTGAGCAGATCTCATGTCCCTGAGTTTCTTTGTTCCCCAGCAATTTTTGCAAGACTAAAAATAACTGTTAAAAATCTGTCCAAGTGTGTGTGTGAAGTTAATTAGTTGGTGATGTTCTTTTTGTATAGCCTATAATTTAGTACAATCTTTTCAAGTGTATACAGGTTTGAACTAACCACAGATTATAATGATTATACAGAAAGGACAGTTAAATAAAAATGAAGCAATTAAAAAAGGAGCACAAAAGAACAATAATTTGTATAATATTGAATTATTAAGATTATTTAATTGATCACAATATTTGATAACATCAATGACTGGCCCAAAGCTGGTGATTTCTTATGTCATTCTGTTATTACATTCTGACTGGTGGTTATAAGCTTCCATTACTCATTAGCTATATTAGGCTAGCATTACAATATCTTACAGGCGTCAAGAGTGGCAGAAGTGTTGGATGTATCATCAGGAGATTATGAGATAACTGTCAGTGCTATACTAGCCAGTGCAGACGTCTGTTAGCTGACATAACAGAATTGGCAATTAGCCAACCACATTGAGCTGTCCAACAATGTTACATTAAGAGCAGTTAGAAAACATTGTTTCACGTCTTGGAGGACACACATGCCAGAATTTAACCAACTTCATAGAATCATGGGAATGGGGGAGACCTGGCTAGTGGAACATAAATAAATAAGGGAAAATGGAATAAAAATATCAAGAAAAATGCAATATCTTAGTTGACTAACATAACTTGGGGTAGAAAAATATGTAAACTGTACTTTTTCACTGAACTGTTCTATTCATTTTGATGGCAAATACGTCACAGTTTACACTAAGGAATGGTTAATCCACTAAATAGCTTTTCCTACAGAAACCACAGAGCAGGTGGCCACTTTTTATGTAGCTCACTCTCCTCTTCATAAATAACACAAACACTTACCTTCTGCTTCGCCCACACACACACACACACACACACACACACACACACACACACACACACACACACACTCAAGCTCAAACGTATGCAGATCTCATTTCTCATTTTGCTCTGCCAGCAATGACTGACATGTTCCATTTCCCCATTACTCCCAAACTTCACAAATGAGACTTTGACTCTTTCATCTCTCTCTCTCTCTCTCTCTCTCTCTCTCTCTCACCATGACTAAACAACGTATATGACAAAAATAGCACAATCAATCAGACTTTTTTTTTCATTATTAAGATGTGCACCCTGGGGCACCCAGAAGTTCTAATAAGAGTGAAAACTGATGGATACACAAACCATGCACATTCACATAAAGAAATGCACACACACACACTCTCACACACACACTCTCACACACACACTCTTGCAAATATTCTGTTTCTCTCTTTGGGCTTTGTTCTGTTGTGCACACTAGGCACCAATTGTTTTATCAGCTATTTACAAAAACACAACTTTACCCTCTATAATCTCTTAATGAGCTGTGATATAAGGCACAAACACAGTGAGAGTGGGAGCAGGAACGCCTCTACACCTACCTAGAAGAAAGCAGGAACACCACTAGACCCAATTTACTGGAGCTCCGTATGCTCCATTTGGGAAATGCGCTCAATTTGGGAAAGCAAAAAGTCAATATGCTGGTATAAAGTTTCCAGTTTCAACCTTGACTGATAGGCTAAACTACACGACACAAAACACTATGACCTTGCAAATTCACCACAGACACTACATTTCCCATAGTGCCCCTGGTTTTTCCCTTGGAATGCTCTTCGTAGTCAGGTTGTATGGCAACCGTTCACAACTATACACCTATGGAGCTGTAGGTGCACATGAGCATTTATATACAAACATTTGCATATCTACTTTTAACAGCAAGTCAAACACTAATGCCCTTCATGTGCTCACTAAAATGTTACGGAAACAAACCTATGTTTCAAAGACCCTGCATTCAGAGCGTCTTTTGTTCCTAATCATTTCCAGAAAACAACTGATGACGGCATGTTTTAGCCCAACGTTGCCTCATTCTAGTTTACTTGCTTAACTCTAAAGTATAAAAAATGTCACTGTTGTCAAAAAACATTTTCTTTGCTTTTTGTCATTTTTTACTGAATTTGAAGGCACCAGCTGTTCTTTACAAAGCGTTAGAATTTCATAATGAATGGACCAATAAAAATGGTTCAAAATGGCCAGGAAAAAGAATTGTTCCTTTAAATCTTCCATTCAAATTTTAAGTACTAATTTAGAGATAAAAGGTTTTGTCATGACAGGGATGACATTCTGATTTGCTTACTGAGTTTATGAGTTTGAGCATGCTCTGTTATGACTGGCACAGTATAGAAATGGTGAAACACTGCCATAGGAGAAAGAGGCCACAGCATCAAAGCACAGTTAAAAGTCTGAAAGCAAAAGTTTAAAGAATCCGAGGACACAAACCAAAGAAGTGACCGTGACCTTTTCATGGCGAGCTCAAAAACGTCTTGGGTGATGAGCCCAGCTGTCAGTCAGTGAAGCTTCATGATCACGCCTGTGACACTGGCGAAGATGAAACTGAACCCTCCGGGAGAGACTGGCGGTCGTTGGCAGTAATGATTGTTTACCTCTGGATGAGCCACGTGAGGCAATGCGAAGCACTGATTTTGTGAAAAGCCAAACAAATAAAATCTGATTTGGTGAGAAAATCCAATTTGGGCCACTTTTACTCACTGTGTGAACATAGCCTATAAGAACACAAGACCTTGGGAACACAGGAACTTGAACATAGGACATAGGAACATAGGCACACACTCCCTCAGTGCAACCATCAGTACAGTAGTCTAGAAATGCGTCTAGAAGAAAGGCATTTCACTATTTATGTTCTTGGCTGTAAACACAGATGAGTAAAGAGTCATGGCTTGTGTCTTTCACCTCTGCCCCGCGGCCTCAAATCAGCCAAAATGATGGACATGGGGTTTAGTGGTAGCAGAAGGATGGGAGCTAAATTCAGTTTCTCCACTGGCACCGTCAGTAAACGATGCAGACAGGCTGGGTGTTCAGATGTTGTCTGAAAGTGCTGAAACTCATAGGGGCTGATGGTATTTGTCTGTTTCATGTAATATGTAATATCACTGCCCGCTTCATCATTCTGACATGCACACGCCATGCTTCCAAAGTACTTTCAGTCTCAGCTCTGAAGAAAACACACAAAGCTCTGCTGCCTTTGCTGCGGAACAAAAAAACAGCCCAGGGCACGTCTATAATTACATCTGAAGTGAACAGAAACCTCCACTAGTGAGAAGAGGCCAGGCGATGTCACCATTTTTGTTCTAATACAGCACCCATAAAAACGCCTTTCATCTCACTACCGGAGTCTTCAACTGGTAAAAATGTCTGATTCCAGAAGTGAGCAGCACCCAGCTCAGCACATCATAAGGTTAGTGATGCGGTTCTTTTTTTTTCTTTCTTTCTTCGTTTCATCAGAAAAAGTAATCACAAAGACAAAGGCAGAAAAAAAAAGTTCATCTAGATGAGAGCAGACCTGTCCTCCACACTCAACGAGGTGAGTCAGCATGGCTGGCCTGCTCTGTTTGGCTGCATTTCACCACACACACAGTGTAGAATCAAGAGAAATCAATACATAGAAGGAGAATACGTGAGGGAAGGGGTGGGCAAGAAAGGGTCGAGCTTTAGAGATAGAGAGAGAGAGAGCTTGCAAGAGAAATAAAAAACTACTGAATGAAAGAAGGAGAATGCATTAAAACGCCCACCTTTTTCCTCCTTGTAATTCTAGTTTTATGTAAGAAGATCATACATAATTCATTTTTACATGACACTTTTCCAACCTTTCTTTATTCCTTTGACTTAAACAGGCTATGTTTGTGTGTCTGCGCCTTTAAGACGGATAGATGGTCTGACTGGCTGACCACTTTTGGTAAATGAATTACACTCCATTCAAAAGTGCAGCCTGCAGTCCGAGCTGAAATGTACAGAGCAAAATTTTCAGACTGAAATCCTCAGGGACGCCAAAAAATAAATAAATTAAATCAGCTGCTCCTTTCAGATGCGTACATCCCTTGGAAGACAAGACTGGCTGGAATGATTCATTTGCTTCTCGACAGACATAATGTTTCATTGTTTTCTCCACTGAAGTAACTCCTACAGACCGGCTAAAGAAACAACACTGCGTGTCACTTCAGCATGAAGTGAATGGATGGTTAAGTAAATGTCTTTATGGTTATAACATTACAACTACACTGTTAGAAATAAATGTACCAGGCAGCTACATGATTCATTCATCAAGGTACAAACAACGTAAGTGTACCCTCAAAGGCGCAACAGTGGTTTTAAGGCCCAATGGTGTACCTTACATGAGTTTTTCCTAGTGGAAAAGTAGATGTTTGTACCTTTTCATAACCAAATGTTTTAAATCAGAGCATTAAAATAAAAAGCCTGGAGACGAGACGGGGTGTGTGGAATCAAAACAACTTAGAAAATATCACTTCAATGAATTATGGTACAGTTATGTTCATTGACTAAAGGGACTAAGATGGACCCTTGAGGGTACCACCACAGTGACACGAGGGGTACTGCCCCAGTGACAGTGTCGTACCTTTTTTTCTGAGAGTGTATTTTTAAAACACAGGATGTTTTTATAGCTTACATTTTAGTACATGGACTGTGGATGGAGATTTTTTCTATATTTAGTTTATTGGATTTTGCTTAATGTTGACACCTGGAGAAGAGAAATTCCTTGTACACCTGGTATTTGGTGAATAAAGACTGGTGAATATGGTGAATAAAGTTTCTGATATAGATTTATATTAAATCATTCGAGGTTCAAATTTCCAGTTTAACTAAATGATCTCTCACTGGTTAACATTGCTTAGCATACCTGTTTACCATAGATCTTACTGCATGTTTTAGTGTTAACTACAGAGGCTTGCCAGATCCAGCAAACATCCTCACCCAACATTTGCTTAGGACCTGTCCATCAGAAGCTAAAACTCATCATTTTTTCCTGTGACTGCATTTTCAACATATCCCAATTTTGCAACCCCAACACCAGCACCAAAACCTCCATAACAAAAAATCAATAAACATAAAAGCACATGGTTCCACATAACCATCCTTTCTCCAGGTGCGCATGCTCTGCCCTGATCATAACTTGTTTGTATTACATGAAGAACTCCCACAGTGTGTAAACATCACAAATAAATGGAAAGAAAAAGAAATCTTCAAAGGTCCAAAGAGACAGAAAGAAGAGATGGTTGTTTTTCGTTTTTACTGGGGGATGGCATCTTCTTGCATCCCCGCCTCAAATCGAACCCTGACTGTTGATGTTCATGCAATACAGTCGCTGTTAGATCAACACTGTAGGCATTAATATTAAGCATTAGGGATTTTACTGTTTACAATTTAAATTCGAGACTAAAAAAAAATCTAAGATAATAAGAAATATATTTGTACAGCACCTTTTAAACTTTGCAATGCACCTCAGTGTGTTTCATAAGAAACACAAACAGAACAAAGAAATATGAAAGAACAACACTAAGTTAATGAGGGTTCAGGATGAAAAGTAAAGAAGTAAGTAAAGAAGGGAACGAGTAACAGCATAGGTTTATAATGAAAATGAACTAAATTTTTGCTAAAAAAAATGTCATATTGTCGCTCTTCAAAAATAAATAAATAAATAAAAAATACAGGAGAAGACAAAAACATTCTTTAGTTTCAATGCAAGTTCACGTAAATGGATTTTTTTCTTTGGACAGCGACAATATACACTATATTTCCAAAGTATTTGCTCGTCTGCCTTCACACGGACAAGAACTTGAGTGACATCCCATTCTTAATCCATAGGGTTTAATATGATGTCGGCCCACCCTTTGCAGCTATAACAGCTTCAGCTCTTCTGGGAAGGCCTTCCACAAGGTTTAGGAGTGTGTTTATGGGAATGTTTGACCATTCTTCCAAAAGTCTCCTCTCTAATTCATCCCAAAGGTGTTCTATCAGGTTAAGGTCAGTCAAGTTCTTCTACACCAAACTCGCTCATCCATGTCTTTATGGACCTTGCTTTGTGCACTGGTGTGCAGTCATGTTGGAACAGGAAAGGACCGTACCCAAACTGTTCCCACAAAGTTGGGAGCATGACATTGTCCAAATCTCTTAGTCTGCTGAAGCATTACGAGTTCCTTTCACTGGAACTAAGGGGACGAGCCCAACTCCTGAAAAACAACCCCACACCATAATTCCCCCTCCACCAAACTTTACACTTGGCACAATGCAGTCAGTCGAGCACCGTCCTCCTGGTAACCGCCAAACCCAGACTTGTCCATCAGATTGCCAGACGGAGAAGTGTGATTTGTCACTCCAGAGAACATGTCTCCACTGCTCTAGAGTCCATTGGCAGAACTTTACACCACTGCATTGGACACTTTGCATTGAGCTTGGTGATGTAAGGCTTGGATGCAGCTGTTCGGCCTTGGAAACCCATTCCATGAAGTTCTCTACACTGTTGTTGAGCTAATCTGAAGGCCGCATGAAGTTTGTAGGTCTGTAGCAATTGACTCTGCAGAAAGTTGGTGACCTCTGCGCACTATGTGCCTCAGCATCTGCTGACCCCGCTTTGGCATTTTATATGTCCTGCCACTTCGTGGCTGAGTTGCTGTCATTCACAGTCCCTTCCACTTGGTTATAGTACCGCTGACTGTGGCATATTTAGTAGTGAGGAAATTTCATGACTGGACTTGCACAGGTGGCATCCAATCACGGTACCATGCTGGAATTCACTGAGCTCCTGAGAGCCACACATTCTTTCACTAATGTTTGTAGAAGCAGTCTGCATGCCTAGGTGCTTGGTTTTATACACCTTTGTCCATGGAAGTGATTGGAACACCCAAATTCAAAGATTTGGATGGGTGAGTGAATACTTTTGGCAATAAAGTGTAGATAAATAAAAAAAATAAATAAAAGAAAAAAAGATGTATTATTCTGAGATGTCATCAGGAGGTGCATAATAAAGATGTGCAGGCAAAGAATTCAAAATTTTTGGAACGTCACAACATCAAAACACTCTTTTGTTTTACTTCTGCAACATCTAGCAGGCATTGACCTTGAGACCTGATTTTGGAATAGAGTCTGTCAGACACTCTGTAAACTACAATGGTGCTAAACCAACTACAACTTTAAAAACTAATAAAAGAACTTTCAACTGTTAGGAAATCAATTCATGCGGGAACATGGATTCTGTACAATGATGCAAGAGCAGGTGCAACATTTCCCTTCCTACTGATATGAGCTACTGCTTTGGCAGCCACGTTTTGTACAACCTGTAACCTGCCAATAGTGTTTTGGGGTAATCCAATAATAGGGCACTGCAATAGTCTAGACAGGAAGACAAGCATATGAGTCAACTTGATGGAATACATGAACAGTGTGTGGTGTATGAAAATAAGGCTTAACATTTTAATGTTTTTCTTGTTTTGAGGGTCTTTGCTATGGCATAGACCAACATTCAGAAGAAACCAAAAAATAATTTACTTTAATTAAATTTATACACTGATCCACGGCTATTGCCAAAAGCAATAAAACATACAATAATAATTGAGCTGATGCAATATATTCAGCATGTGGAACCACATTTGCATCAGGTAAATTTAGTATAGTTCTACCTCTGAAACTGAATTTAACATATAAGCAGCAGATCTTCTCATTACTTTCATATGCATTAAATAATTCATGAGAATAAGTCATGCCAGGCCTGCTGTTGCTGGAGCACGAGCTCTAGTTTGGAAAAACATCATTTATTTCCCCCAGAAACATAACACACCTTATTCACTTCACTCTTGCTCAAAGGACCTCTTGCTTAAAGGCTGAATTGGTCTCAAATAATCCAAACTGAATGGTTTATTTATTACCATCACTGGTAAAATACTGCAGCTGCCATGTCATGGGCCATGTCACTTCTTTCTTCTGTGTTTGAATGACTTCTGGATCTGTGAAATCTGGAAACACTGTTTGAAATATCTGAGTATGAACCATGTAGGCCTGCGGTTTCTGATTCTAATAGTATTAAAAAATAATATAATAGAAAAAGGTATGAAAATGACTAAAAATATCCCCTGGCAATACATTTTAGTAAAGACTACAGCACTTTTAGCTGGGCCGGCTGCCACAAACTCATCGCGCCACTGGGGGCCTGGATCCGAGTGGGTGGGCTTTCGCTAACGAGTCCTAACGAATTGCAGATTAGCAGCTCATTCAGATTTATTAAGTCTGTGATTGCGTGGGAGTCATGTCACAAACATCATCTGGATCCCCGCCAAGAATTCTGATTAATACAGCGACTCAGATGAGAGGAGGCGTGAAAGGAATGATATATCTTACCTGATCAAGTACATCTGTCCTCAGAGTGATATTTACATATAGTTACACTAACCAGGACCTAAAGGGATGTAAGGGACGCAGTGGGTGCAGAATAGTTTTATATCTATAGTGATTGACCTCACTCACCTTTCTCCTTCCATTATGCTATTAGAATATCGTATACTGTAATGTCATACACAGCTTGGACTTATTATGCAGACTTAAGGTGACCTTCTAAAAGGGTAAATGTGAGGAGGTTTCTATTTCAGATTCAGTCTGTGCTATGCAGGCAGAGGCAATGATGTGTTTAAAATGGTTTAATGTAACTGGCCTTTCCATGATGTCTAATCAGGCTGACTTAACGCCCGTACAGCAACCAGGTCATTTCATAATCCAGTAAATGGCATGTTCTTTTGCAGAAGCATTTGGCTTCCTCTATACTGCTCTCTCTGTCTGTCTCTCTCTCTCTCACTGTATGTTTTGCCGAAGTGAGCATTCCAGCAATTGAGCAAGTCAATCAACTGCATGGCTCAGTGTTGATAGAGGCACCGTAGACGCAATGGCCCAACAAAGTTGTGTAAAGTCAAATCTCATCGTAAAATGTAAATGTAAAATTTTATCAACAGTATTGTTATTCATCAGCTTCATCTTTGGGTTTCCGCTATATATTTATAACTTATTGCCACCGCAGCTTCAGAATTTTGTGAAATGCCATGAAGTTTCAATTACAAAACTCAGAGGGCTCTTAAGTTGAAACAATGATTACAGGAAGTGGACAAACATTGCACAAACATTTGAGCCTGAGTGCCAAATAAAATGGTCATCAGTGAAATAGACTGTTTAAACAGCTTTAGCAAGCTGTAGCTAGTGAACTCAGCACACCGTGAGGAAGTTGAGATGACCTTGTTTTCCAATGTTATTAAAATTAGTTTTACATTTTGTGGACGTTTGTAGACTGTGGTGGTCTGAAATACGATAAAGTGGGTCAAGAAAGCAGTTTATCTGGTTTATTCTGTGCAAACCAGGCTGCTCCCTTGTTGAACTGTGCTGATATTAGCCAGCTAGCCAATCAGGATTAGGTGCTGTTACTTTACAGGGAGAAAATGAATTGAATGGAACGGGTGAGACTGACAGCTTGAACCTGATTTTCTATGATTGGACAATAACGAAAAGAATCTGACAGGGGTTGGGTTTGGGGTTGGTCTTGGTCCAGTCCCTGGGAGAGAAGGAGGAGTGGGACATGGCTTGCTGGTGCTGCTGAAAAGATCCTAGAGGAAACACTGGCATATTTGTACAAACAAACCTAAATTACATTTAAAGAGCATAAAAGTTTAATAACCTAAAAACGCTTGATTTGCAGTTTCCTATAATACTCATGAGTTGTGTGTATAGCAGTCCAGTACAAAAGTGGATCTACATCATTTTAAACAACAGCTGCAACTATTCTTTGCTCTATTTAAAGAATGTTTTATTTATAAAATTGAATTTATCATTTATAACATTTAAATAAATGAAATGTTTATTCAAAAATGACACTGTGCTATCATTTTATACTACACAGCTAGTGGCATCTCCCACACTGCAAGAATGGAGTGTTTAAATGTGTTATTTTTGTAAAATAATCACCTTAAATGATCCCATCATTCTACCGGCTTACGAAAAAAAACAACAAAACACAACAAAACATGATGTTTTGTTCATTTCACGTTTTATTATTTGAAGCAGTCATCATATTAACGCTGAAGTTTGGTCAGTAGAGGGGCAGTGCACTCACCGCTAAACCTCAAACTCCACCTATGAGAACATCCTCCGGCTCACAAGCTGCTGATTAGTCATTTTATGGGCTTCTTACTGAAACATCTGCTAGAATGAGGGTGTGCTTCATGTAAATGATATGTAATGAGGTACTGGATCTCGATTTCATGCACTGAAGCTGATTTATATTTCCATTCCGCTTGGTTCCACAAACATTCATGAATCTGATGAACAGTCCATTCATGACTAAATCACAATTTTTGCACAACTTTTTTGGGCTAGTGTATTCTTCAGTCTATCCATTAAGAGGAATGGGAGGGTTACTTTAAAAATGTGTTCCAGTACAGATTAATAATCACCTACTAAAACCTCTGAAAACTAAACCAAATGATTTAACATAAATTAGTTAATATCCATTGTTTTACTTTTTAATTTTGACTTTTTAATGTTGTAGAATTAAATAAAGACGAAAAACTGTTTCTGCAAAACAACCAACACCTAATACCAACTCAAACACCAATAACAGGCAAAAGTATTCATATGTAAAGGAAAACACTTAGAACAGTAATATCAAAAATATGTAAATGAAGCATAGAAGAAAGAGATGAGAACTCACGGTTTGATGTGGGCAGCAGAGAAAATTCTTCACGCACTGACATGGTGGTCGTGATTGGACCGATGGGTCTGAGCTTCCCTTCTGAAGCTCTTGTGGGAAACACTGGAGGGAATTCTCCATTTGCTAAAGAGAAAAGAATGAACGGAATGAATTACATGGCCAAGAGTTGAAGTTCTGCAGCATTCACAGTGAAATAGGCAGCACAATTTCCTTTGAGAACTGATAAATAAAGTTGTAAAAAAACAGTAATTAAATCTGCACAGAAGTCTGCACACAAGCAACCGACGCTGTTTCATAATGCCTTATTTGACTGTCTACAACTTCAGACTTTCCTGCTGTGTTTTCATTTCTTAGGGACTTTGCAACTTTCTTTTGACTCAGTTCTGACATTTGAGTGCTTGCTCTTAAATTATTTTTATACTATCATATTATCATATTTTTATACTATCATATTCACTCTATGAATACTAGCATATTCACAGAGCCCATGCCAATTACAATGTGACTCACTAGGGGTGTACTTCGCAACCAGACGTCGCAACAAAAGCACAGTGTCACTGAATATGAATTCTCACTCATAACTTACTGACGCAAGTAAAGAAATTCTACCACAAGTGTGAATATTACATTTTTAATCAACCACATTTATGTGTATAAGTAGAAAAGCAGCTATTATACTAAGATCTGATGAAAAGTTATTTTTGTGCATATAACCTTGTTTTGTGGAAAGAAAAACCATCTTTATGCTTTTGTCATTTCTTGACATGAAAAGAGGCAGACTGATGTCAGAAGTGCTGACTCATAGCTACTGATTCAATGTGAATGGAATTAAATGCATGACAAACTCATTATGTAATTAACAATATATAATTGTTTAATTACCTTTGAATAGTACAGCGACTGTAATTACTCATTTTGTAATTAACATATACATTTTTGCAAAAGTAACAATTCTCAGGTTCTAAGGGTTGCTACCACATTACAAGCCAAAGAAAGCACGCCAGATGTTACAGTATATGTTTCTGACACAAACAGCCGTATGCAATTTGAGGCAGCACAGGTGGTCAGTTCTGAGCTCAGCCCCCAGTGAAGAAGTCAAGAACCAACCGCATGTTTCTTAATTATGATGACAAGCCACACAAGCTCAAGCACTGTTCCATTTGCCAGTATCCTGAGAAGACGGATCACCCCCTCTCCACCACATGTAGTCCTGGAGACAATACGGGGACGATGTGAAAAATGCTACCTCTCATCTCAATGTCTTTAATCATCCCCTAAAAAAAATAAATAAATAAAAAAACCCACTCTCATGAAAGCAACTCCCGCACCACTCCAGGCTGAGCTGGCATCATTCATCACAGTCTAGGCCTGCTCCCCACTGCTGCCAGCTTTTCATGATGCACACTGTTGGCACAACTATTATCTGTCCTCCCATTTGAGACATCTAAAAGCATGCCTCGGATATCTACCTACATCTGTTTTTCTTTTTCTTTTTTTTTTTTTTGGAATGATACAATACTATACAAAGTCACACGCCACCCTGCATTTATTTCATTTACAGTCAGCAACAGAAAACAAGCAGGAAATATATGTTAAAAGAAGTGTAAACAACTAAATATAATATGATTTTTTCAGTATGTAGTGTGTCCACACTTTGCCTTTATTACAGCTTCCATTTTTTCTGGGTAATTGCTTTCCGTTTTTCAAAGAAATCTGCAGGGGTGATTTTCTCCAAAGTTAAGTCTTTTAAGTTGGCTGGTTGTTTTGTTTTTCAGTCTAGAGTCGTCTTCTCACAGTGGAAGGATGGACAG